>NC_137216.1:6216049-6301049 GCF_949987685.1 Ammodytes marinus | reverse complement strand
CAACGGTGGGGCAGTTCATTAGGGATGGGAATTGATAAGAATTTAACGATTCTGATTCCGATTCTGCTTATCGATACGATTCCTTATCGATTCTCTTATCGATTCTCATTGTGTGAGAAAATAAGTAGAACTTTGTTTATTTGTATTCACCTGCTTAAATATCTGATCAGAAGTGTGTCTAGTGTGTGCAAAGATTATCAAGAGTACTTTAGAATTAGGAAATTGTCAATTTTCACATTAATTGGTCCGGATAAAAAAAAAGTTTGCCTTTTTAAGCCCAAATGCCATTATGTTCCCTAAAAACACAGACTGAAAACAGTCAAGGAAGAGCTTGTGCCTTTTGGAATATTAACTGTGCTCATTTGCATTCAACTTGAAACAAAATTCAACTGACATAAAAAAAAATACAAAGAAGTCTTCTGTAAAGATAAGACCAACTATCAACTTTGGAAAATTAACCATTTGTTTGCAGAAAAAATATCATGTATGCCCTCTCAGGAAGGATACGAGATCTTTTATGTGCATGCTGTTCTAATGTGCAACGCGCTGTTTATTATTAAAATAACGGCCCGTCATCAGACACATTTGCACATCGGTCGCTCCTCAAGTTATCCAAGTCTTTTTTTTGTATGGGCAGAGATCGTTATTTTAAGTGTGTAGTTACAAAGTTTCTTCTTTAACTTTAGTGTAGGCTACTGTTTCCTTATCGCCGGACCGCCGTGTTCCGCTGTGTGTTGTTTTGGGTTCGTCTCAACCACCGTGCGTAAAGGGTGCATTAGAACAGCTGACGGGAGTAAAAAGAAAAAGGCTCTCGCCTTTTTATCTCTTACTTTTTTATAAGCCCGCCCGCTGTTTATTATTAATATAACGGCCCGTCATCAGACACATGTGCCGGATGTTTTTTGCACATCGATCACTCCATCAAGTTATCAAAGTCAGTGCTTTTTGTTTGTAGGCAGCAGACATTTAAACGTTTAACCATCATGATCGCTGTCTGCTCGCTTGCGCTCGTGCTTGTGCGCGTGCCATTTGACGAAATGGAAACTTTACAATTGTTGCAAGTGGCCGTATTGTTGTCTTGTGAAGTGAATACAACCAACATTTAGAGAGATTTTGTCTCAACGTTTGCTGCGTTCTGAACCGAAACAACGCAGCGTGCATTTGCAACGAGCGGAACCGATAAGCGGAATCGTTAAGCAGGCATGTTAACAATTCCAAGGAATTGGTTGACTCGGCACCGGTTCTGGAGAGGAACCGGGTCTCGATTCCCATCCCTACAGTTCATAACTAATCGATATCTTTTTATGGAATGTAATGTTTATCATGACATTTTTTAAGGAATCTCAATTTTGGGGGGCCCCCGGAACATCTCTTTTTCCTTTGTAATCTAAAAAAAAAAAAAAAAAAAAAAAAAAATTATAACATTTTTGTTTTTTTGGGGGGCCCCTCCAGGGACTTGGTGCCCTACGCGCTCTGCGTACCCTGCGTATAGGTAGCGGCGGCCCTGCCCGCCCCCTCCAGACTCTCTGACGATGTCTGACACCCTATTATCGGCCTGGTGTGTCTTCGCCTTAAGGCCCGGACACACCGGCCCGATTATCGCCGTCGTAGAGTCTGGAGGGGGCGGGACACGAATCTGTTTCGTGTGTGCCGAGAAATCGGTCGTCGTAGATGTCGTCGGGCTTCTTTTGGGCGGCGGGCAGTCTTTCAGTTGGAGCAATTTGATTTGTGGAGGGCTAGCGAATCAGTGTAGCCCGGAAGTGAGGCGGGTAGCACAAACAGCTAACAACAGTTAGCCATTGTTTTAATGTGTTTGTTTGTTTCGTTCAGCGAGTACTCACATGCATCAACCCTTGTTGACTGCTCGACACCATGCTCGACACTCTCTGCTAAAAATGGTGCTCTTTATGGTCCATAAATATAAATACGTATTTCTATCTATGTTTATGGTCTAGAGAGCCGTCCCATAATTTCCGGCTTCCGTATTTTTTCGGGCCACAATACAGATTAGCACCGCCTGCTGTTATGGAGACATTACGTCCCGCGCAAGCGCAGAGCGTACGGAAAGTCAGCAGTCGGCTTGGTGTGTTCTTTGCACTTTTTTGGCCGCGACGGGAAGACTGTAGCTGCCTGGATCGGCAAACTCCATTTTCGGGTAGTCGGACTGGTGTGTCCTGGCCTTTAAAGGCAGTCCTCATAATCCTGACGTATATATAGTAAGAATTAGGTAACAATTTACAATAAGGGTACATTAATTAACTGTTAGTTGATGTTTAGTTTAAAGAGATCCTATTATACTACTTTTCTGGTCTTAATTTCTTGTTAAAAACTGCTATAGAGCAACCTGACACGAATCACATCACAAAAAACTATGTAGATTTTCGGGACACTCTTCTTCTTACCCTAGCGAGCACAGCAGTCTCTCTCTACACACTGTTTTGAGCTTCTCCGCCCCTCCCCCCCCTGCTGCAAACCCCACTCCGTTGTGATTGGTTACCTTCCTTCCAGCAGCGGGAGATTTTCAGGAAGGTGGGGGCATGCAGCCGGAGCTTGCCTGAGCAGCATTACCATACATGGAAACATGACAGAAACTACCCGAGCGTGACAGAAACTACCCGGAAATTTGAACAAGTTGTTTCTCGACCGGCTGCCATAGTGTTTAGTGCTCTGCATAGCCACCCCAGACGGTCAGCAGGGAATACGTCGAAATGCATGTACGTAATTATTTGATACTCTAGTATGGTTAAACATGACTATAAGTCATTATAACAACGTTTATAGGTCATAAAAGTCGAAAAGTATCATAGGCCCTCTTTAAGCTATTAATGGTTAGTTAATGCGTCGTTAAATCTTATTGGGCCAGTTTCACAGACATGGATTAAGCCTAGTCCTGGACTAAATAGAATTTTGAATGGAGATTGTCCATTGAAAGTACAATTTAGTCCAGAACTAGGCTTAATCCATGTCTGCGAAACCGGCCCATTATCTTATATATTAACGGTTACTTAGTTAAGCATTAACTAAGCATAACATAGATAATGCTTAGGAAATGCTAATTATGCATTTACTTAGGAGTTATTAACAGTTAGGTAATGCTTAGTTTATCTATATTCAGCATTAACTAATCGTTAATTAATGTACCCTTATTGTAAAGTGGATTCAAACATTATTCACAACTGAACATCCTATAGTTTCCTATTTTATTGGGAAAACAGCTCATGAACTGACCTTGTCTGGTCTGAGACAGCGGATCACCAGCATCCTTTGGAACTGGCTCAGCTTCTCCTGCCAATCTTCGGGGAAAGGAGTCAGATGGGGGGTCTGCAGATAACAAAATATTGAATTCAGACTGTACCAAACTATCTAGGAGTTACTTCAGATGTAGTAATTATGTTATACAGACTTTATCCCAATGCCAACACATGAGTGACTGGCCCGTAATACAAACCCTTAAAATCAGAGGAGGACCTAAAGGGCATATGACTAATGACATTTATAACAGCCTTGTAACATGAGAGGAGTCAGTCATTTTTATTCATCAGAAGAGAAGGCACATCCCTCAATAGGTTACCCCTTAAGAAACATTCAGATGAATGCCTTTTAGTCAATTTCTCTTTGAGGGGACGAGGAAGGGGACATTCTGGGGTGGGGTTTCATTGTATCGAGCTGTTGCAAGATTAAGCAGTGTAATTAAGCAAAAAGAGGGGTAATCTGTAATGTGAGTGGGGAGGAGATTACGCCGGGAGATAGATAAATATGTATGAAAAAGTAGGGAGTGTGGTGGAAAGGAAGAGGTAGGGGAAAAGAGAAGCCACTGGGTACCAGGTCAGAGCAATATGCTTGATTAATTTGTCGAACAAGTGTAGCATAGGAAGTGAGCAATGGTAGCGGGAACTTTTGGAATTATTTTCCCCAGGCTGTTTGTCGAGAGAATCCTGGCTATGTGTGCTGGCAGGTGCTTTGAGGCGGATACACTTATTTAGGATCTCCTGGGGATTCTTTGTGTGTGCAGGAGCGTGTTTGCGTGTTCGTGAACCTGAGTGCGCTTGATTGAACAGCTGTTCTTGCATCAAGATTGAATAAATGTGAATTCTACAACTGGAACAAACTCGATTTAATTAGATAGAAGTGTTGTGGCGGATTCTGTTGATTATAAATCAAGGTGGTGTGTGACGTGTGTGTGTGTGTGTGTGTGTGTGTGTGTGTGTGTGTGTGTGTGTGTGTGTGTGTGTGTTCGTATGTGACAGCAAAAAGAGAAGCATGTTAGCTTCACACATGCTTGTTTGTGGCACCACACGTTGATTAAACAGCTGTTCTGCCATCTAGATCTCATGAATGTGACAAGCACAATGGGAACAGAAAAGATTGAATTAGATAAAATTTTAGAATTTTAGATTCTTTATCATTCAAAGATGAAGGAAGGGTGCATGTTTGCATCATCTACACATGACAGGCAAATTACTTTCCTCCTACTGCCTTCTTTCTTGCCTGTCCCCTTTGTCTGCACTACATTGAAATTAATAAAAGTTATCAGACATGACACTTAAACCTTTGGGGAATATGTATCACTAAATCAGAAAAATAGTTCAAAGAAAGTGTTAAACGTCATGTGATTTTTAATAGGATAACACAAGATAACATAAACAGTATTATCATACTGCAGTAGAAAAATAAAAATAATTATAAGGCCAGTTTGGCAGCTAGAAATTATGAAACAAAATTATTTCCATATTTGACTGGTGAAATGAGTCGGCCCAGTTCTGCATGCCCAGATTTTCGGCAGCGATCGCAGCACAAATGCTCCACACAAAATCAAGCTTTTCTTCAACGTTTGCAATGACAAATGAGAAAATAATGGCTCCATCAGTCTCTGTCCAGGTATTTACTGAAGGGCCATGTGACATTTCAGCGTGATAGGTCAAGCCGTTGAGGAGAAAAATGAGGAATGACAGACACACTGACAGACACACAGACTTTCCTTGATTTAAATAGTTAGATAATTAAATCAGTAAATTCAAGCAACGCACAACACCCATTGATGCAAGGTTGGTTTATCATTCACAGGCAAAACTTTGCTAAAGCTCGGGCCAATCCTTTGGTCTATAAGTTCACATTAACTGTATGTTGACAACATTTCTGGTAAAAACCCAAACTATCATCACCATTTGCCCTATAGACACCTCGTGAATCCAAATGCTCTGCTGCAACTAGATGAGTTATTTAGTGGTCTTACATTTAGTGAAATGTGGCCCAGTTTACACCTCTAACCTCCTTAACTGCAATCCATGACCACATTATCAGCCAAAAGTCACTACATTTAAAAAAGACACCATCCATGCCAGCCATAATAATGTGCATATTGACTAAATGAGCATTTCTGGGGGATTTAAAGATTTTCTTTTCCTTTAAGTTCTCTTGGGTATTTAGTTTTTTTTTTGCCTTAATCTGTGTATGCTGATTTAAAAAATTTGAGGATTAACCTCATTTTCCAGCCAGCAGGCATTTAACCGTACCAATCTTGTTAAAGAGCCAAAGCGCAGAAAACAACTAACTTTTGCCAGTGTTTCTTTACCATCACTGATATATAGTATGTATGATAGCAACAGACAGAGGCCCCACCCTGACCGGCAACTCAGCTTGATGACACTCACTGGGCTGTCGTAGACCTTCTTCCATTCGTTCCTGAGGTGAGCCATGTCATGACGCAGACCTTTGAAACTCTCCATCTCATCCAAGCGGCAGATCTCATCCCAGGACTTCTTGGGGAGCCAGGTGCAAGGATTGGAGTGGGGGTTGGACAGGCCCACACCACCCGTCAGAAGGAAGCGCCACTCACCCTCATCCACCTATGATATTAATTACAGTCATGCAGTTTAAATGTTTAGGTTGAAGTGATTTCATTTGGGGAATTATATTGGTGTAAAACTGCAAATTGAAACTACAATAAACCAATAATCTAATCTGGAGGAGGACAGACAGTGAAAGTTTAGGCTAACCAGTGTGTGCAATTAACTAGCAATTTAGTAACTAACCAATCAAACCACAATATTAAAGATTTTCCAAACAATTTCTGTTTTATTACGTGTAATGTTGTAAATGGTTGCGTGTGTGTTTATATTTATACCAGCTTTTCGTGCATGAGCAGATTGATACTGAGGCCGAAGGAAAACAGCAGCTTGTCCTTCTCAAACAGCGAGCGACACACATTGACATATAGTGTGTAGGTGAAGTGGTCTCTCAGGATCTGTAGTCTGAAGACACAAGCAAATATTTTAATAATATGGTGTATTTATACTCATGCACTATTACTAATCTTACATTCCTTTTAAACAGTTGATGAACTGCTTAGGTGACTAATTATTTGACACATGCGTTCATAATGGAGGAGTAGTAGTACCTGTAACAATACCATTCTGTAAAAATACTTTTTCGAAGTTCTTATAAAAATATAGCCAATGCAGCTTTCAGATAAATGTAGCACAGTAGGAGTATACAAATTGATATAAATGAAGTAAAGTAACCTCAAAATAGTTTTTAAGTCCAGTAGGGGAGACCGGGGCTAGTAGGCACACTTTTTACTCTAGTGAGAATTGCTCATCACCTAAACATATTTCAATAGTCATTCCTACATTAAATTGAAGCTTAAAGCCACTACGAGTAACTTTGTCCTTTGGCGGCCCCTTTGGACAAAAGCGGTAGTATTTTTACAACGCCAGCAGTCATAAAGCTGTTTTCTAGCGCGTGCAGGCCGTGCCAGTGTCAAATAATTAGGACGCAATATAGTGCATGTCCGTGTGTTGAAAGTGTGAGGACACGGACTCTTTTCGGCTCCGTGAGAGTGGTTAGTGACACTGCATCAACTAATGCCAGTCAGTGCCACACACACCTGATTGCAATGAGCTGATGCAGTGTCACCTAACTACTCTCACGGAGCTGAAAGATTCTGTGTCCGCACAGAAAGCGAGAAAGGGCAGTTAGTATGGATCACGATGAGGTAATGTGTTTATGTTGTTGTAAATAATGACTATTTCAGATGAATAATGGTCATCTGATGATGGTGAAGCAAATTAAACTCTGTTTTAGTAGCGCTCATTCATTTAGGAGTAAACACTGCAGTCTAGTTCGCTCCCGTGAAATTGTGTACACGTTGCTTGGCAACGCCCTCTTCCCGCCCGTCTATCATTGCATTTTCTTTTCTTTCTTTGATGGTTCAGCCCCGTTATCAGTCATTATGACGACAAATAACTGTCTCAAACAAGGCCCCCGCTCCCCTTCCCTCCCCTGGAGGGATAGGCTTCTCAAATCGCGTTGCTGCGCTACACTGAAATCTGCGACCAATACGAATATGTGACCATACAGCCTGCACGGGCAAACCGAAAATCGGACTCGGTGTGCGACCAGACCAAATGCAGTAATAAAAACGATATAAAAACGTCTTTCTTTGCACTGATGGTCTCGTTTGCTGTTAAAGGTAATTTATGATTATCAGAGGAAACATGAGGCTAATTAAAAGATATTTAAATGTTACTCGTAGTGGCTTTAAGGCGTTGGCTTGAAATGTGTACCCCTCACTTTTTCTAAATTATTGTAATAAAGAAGAAATTAATCATCAAAGTCACCCTTACACATTGTGACAACCAACCCCATCAAGGGGTCGGTTGTCAAACACTATGGGGTTGTTTGACACAATGTTATCTTAATGGGAATCATCTTAAAAAGAAGGCAAGAAAGCAGAACTACATTTGAAAGTTTAATTGTATTGTCAAGTTGACAAATAGGCCTACATAACTTACTGTAGCCTTGGCAGCTGGTCTAGTTTGGGATGCACTGAGTTGTTTTGATTTTGTTGCCCTTTTTTCTTTTGCATGCTAGCTGCCTTTTCCTGCTCTATTCTTTCCTTCTCTGGGGTGTCAGTGAGGATACAGCTTGACAATTTATTTCGTTATTGGGTTCCTTTTCTGGCTGCAGCCTTTGGATAACATGTGACAACCAACCCCCCAAAAAATGTGACGAACAACCCCAACTTGAATTTCTTGCTAGCATCAAGGCCAACAACCATCTGGCAACTAATTAGCTTGCTAACCACAATCTAAACAATAGTTTACCCTTCACACTTTTTTTAGGGTAACAAGTGTTTTGTTATAAACCCATTGTCTAAAAGCCTAGAAGAAAAATACTGAGGAGCTAAATATTTTCAATTTGACATGAAAAACAGTCCTCTCACCTCAAATTCAGCAGTTTAACTCCAAGGAAGATTATGTAGGTGACCTCTGATCCCAATTCTGGGTATTTACATACCAAAATTTCACAGACAGCGCCTTCTAGTTCCGAGATATAACGATTGTGACAACCAACCCATGTGACATATAACCCCGTTCTCCCCTACTTGAGTAAAAGCAGTAACTTTCCTCAGCTGTCCAGTTGGCAGCCGTGCTTACCTCTTTTCCAAGTCCTCACTCTTTTCTGAGTTGTCGATGGAGCCGATGAAGAGGTTAATATACCAGGTGAGGGAATACTGGTACATGGGCTCAATGTTCGCCAAGTCAGCAATAGAGAAGAACAAGATGGCCGAATGCACGGCAATGGATGTGTAGCCCTTGCGGGTCTCATCGATTTTTAGCTCTGTGACCTCGGCCACAGCCTGCTTCTCTGTGATTTCATTGGCTAGCACTTTGGAGGAAGAGAGGATCTTGACGGCAGTCTCGTCCTCAAGGATGTTTCCCTCAGAAGAGGAGAGCACTTCTAGGATTTTATCTTCGATCTCCTTCAGTTGTCTAATAAAAACACAAGGACAATTTAACACGTCTGCAGTTTCCACGTAGAGGAAGGAGAGATTTCGTTTGATACGTAAAATGTTTTGCCCTGAGCCTGGTGAGTGCTTCTGTACCTTTTGTTCTCTGCTCCCTGCAGGATGAGAGCCTGTTTCTCCTCCTCCAGGTCAGGCCTCTCCCGGGCCACCACAATGCCCAGCAGCTGGTCCTGGATGCCCTCTGGGGTGATCATGAAGTTCAGAAGGGTCACCTACAGCACAGGGAGAAATAAATATACTGTGTGTCTGTGTGTTTTAGGGTGTCTTGCCCCACCTTTGCTCTTGCACATTTAAGTGAGGTACTTCACAGATGCAGTGCATCCCGGCTTTAGTGCTATGTTCCACACAAACCTCCTATACAATCAATTCTAATAACCACTCCAGCCTTGGCAAAGTACAGGTAGGATACATTTACTTTTTTTTCTTTTCTGCAAAGTGTTGCAAATAGAAGTGAACAAGTGTCTTTTACCACAGCCTCAGTTCTCCTGCTCTGCACTTACCTGGAGGTTAAAAGCCTATATCTGCTATCTACTCTCTGCCCTAATAAACGAGTGCACTTCTCCGGGACCTAATTCTATTTCTATTGATGCTGCGGAGCCACTCAGCTGGTGGTAAAGACTCAGAGCCCATATAAATCTCAGGTTAGTCCTTTTCACACATGCACCCTCCTTCTTGGCTTCCCTTCATCCCAAGAGCTCCATAACGCCTGGTTTACTAGATGGTTGTCCTCTTGCATTAGAAAGAATTGCATTTCAAATGGGGTTTAATGGGGATAATGGAAGCCTCATTGTGTACTTAACTGTAGGCAAAAAAAAAATGATTTAAACAGAAAGGGGAGGGAAAAAAGAAGAATTGAGCGAGTTGTGAAAAATGAGTTGAATCTATCTAATAGCTGCCCATAAAGAGCAGGGCCCCTGAAAATAGATGCCTGAAATGTGATCTTCAGTAATGCTTCCAAACCCCTTGCCTCTCTGTAATGCAATTTACTTTAATGCTCCATTTTTTTTTGGAGACTGTATTCTATTGATAGATAGATAGATAGATTTATTGTCATATGCACCGTTACAGCACAATGAAATTTGCCTTTTCAGTACACACCTCTCCAAGAAAAGAGAATTGGGGAGGTTGTATCAGTGAATGATGATTCACTGTGTTGCTGGGGTAAAAGTAAAAACATGCTGCTATTTGAGTGATATGATGCATTAGGTGGGAACCAACAAAAAAAAGACGGGCTCATCTGTTAGAAGAAATAAGTCTTTCATGTTAAAATAATATGTCGGTGAAATGAAATATTTGCTCCAAGAGTCTACAGCCATGCGAGCAGCTCTGTGAAGCTCTATTTGAGCTAAATGCTAACATCAGCATGCGTATGTGCAAATTCCATCTGAATAGAAGAGGTAGGTAGAGGAGGCATGGAGGATTGCACAGGGCTCATTACAGCTACACTGACACCTGCTGCAAACCGCCGAGGCATGTGGCTACTGTCAGGGAATGCTCTGATTACACTGTCATGACTAAAGGTGCATGCAGGCTCCCGTCTGTCTGTCTGAGTGTGTCTGTTCGTGTGTGACTGGTGTGTGTGGACAGTTGATGCAGTGGTGGCAATAACAGGACTTTATTAAATCCCTAACACTCAAATACATATTGTTAGGAACAGGTCTGTTTTTTTTTGGTGTCAACATTGTAGAATGAACACTACAAAGTTAAAGGTGGAGACACTGATTCTGGAGAACGCTTGTTGTCAAAATAACTTTTTGTTAAAATCTGTGAATATCTCCTCACAATCTGCTTCTGGAAACTGGTATGTAAATAAAGGGTATATACTGTAAAAAAAAAAGAAGCCATTTGTAGCAACATACCAGTTTACTGGTAGGCTGTGTGTTAACACTGTATTTTTTTGTGGGGAGATATTCACTGATTTTGACAATAACTGATTTGACAACAAGCATTCTCAATAATCTCTCACTCCACCTTCAAACTACAGGGGCGTTGGCATTGATATTCATTCAAGTACATTTGGTACTGAAAGCCTTATTGATCTATCCTTCTTGTATTGTACAAGTTTTTAAATACAGCAAGAAATGCTTCTAGTAGTGTAAGAAATGTAAGAATTAGAACCACTGAATTCTCCAAGTTAATAATAAAACGTGTTTCTACAATCTCAAGCGTATGAAGCTGTACTAAAAAATAGAGCAGCACCAGAGGCAGTTTGCCAATACAATACCTTGACGGAGGTTTCAGGCAAGTAGTGTGGGTTGCGTAGCTTGGTTGTGATGTAGAAGCGAAAGTCTGGAGCATATTCAATGGTAGAGTCTCCCAAGCGGATACAAATTGCACCACCCTGTTTAAAGGTCTGTCTGAGCAGCAGAGGCTCCAGGATAGGGTCCAGCTCCTCACCAACGTTTTCCAGCAGCACTGAACAAAAAAAAATAAGTTTTGTTTATTGATATTTGTTCTAACAGGGAGAGCAGACTTTTCAGACTTATTATTAAACTCACACGGTTACAAGATACAGTATTTGATGTGGGAGCATCAAGGCATTGGGAGGAGAAAGTCATATGATGTTTTGTATAAAATGTAACTTTTTTGTTCGGTTATTTTAGTTGTTGAGGAGCCGAAGTTTAAAACTTATGGTGAGGGCTACTACTACTGTAGATCCATTTTGTATCAGGTCAGCTAATCATTTATTTACACAGTTGCTTTTTTCAGTAGCTAATGTTATTATTACTTTTGCTGTCAAATTGTTGTCTTTTAAAGTTCTCATTGTCAATGTGACCACCCTTCTGAGTCTGGAAAGTTCTTCATGCATCTTGCTTTAAAAGTTCTTGTATGGCATCTATATATTTGTTCCGTGATATTATAAGACTTGAAAAGAGCAAAAACCTTCAGCTTATTCCAGCTGTCTGTGATTAACACTCAACAACAAACTTCTAAAGCAGCTCAAGAAACGCAATGAACTTGTGGATGATGGGCAGTACTTAGAGAACAATGAAGCAAGTAAAACATTATCCGTTTCAAATATCTTATTCCCAAGACATCATTATTAATGTGATCTCACATTAAGTATGATAATGCTGTTCCCGTGTTAAGAACATTAGCACATCTATAATTGATATTATGCCTTGAGGTGATAACAAAGTTTTTATACAGCATTCAGTGCCAATGACAGCTGAAGAACTTTCTCTAACAAAATAGTGAACCAGATTAGTTCAACCTTTTACAACTTGCTTGGAGCATCCTTTAGTCCTCACATGAAATCAATATAGTTCATATATCAACAGATTAAAGGGTACTTTGTATTATTTAATAAATATTACCCTAGCCTAACAAGAGATGTGTCAGGGAAACATTAGTTTTAACCATGCTAATGTAAAGAATACTAGCACATCATTTGAATTATAGGCTGCTATACAAACGACTAGAAAGCCTGGAAACTATAAAGTAAGAGGTTTGGCTTCAGAGGGTGGTACTGTCGCCTTTAGGGACTGTTTTGCACCCTGCAAGGACAAGCTACTCTCTGAACTGTTAGCCTTGCAGTCTGCCAGTAAGAAAAGACCCAATTGCTGGCTGAGTTGGGTCGTTATTTAGATGTCTTTTTAATGGCTGTATAGCTGTCTCACGCTGTTCCCTTACATGCCCCTTACAAATCCTATAAGAAGACAAGAATCACGAGTAAACAAACACTAGAAGTAAAAGAAAAAACTGTCACGTCTGCCTACACATGCAAATATGACCCTGATACTGGGCAGGAAAAAATTGAGTGCGGAAAACACAATTGATTTCACCCCTGGGCTTCTGTATGACTTGGCATACTAATGGTGCAGTAGTCCTGAATAAAGGTTCATGGAACATCTTACTCAGAAATATTGCTTATATGAATTCTCTCACTGCAGAACTGAGAACAAAGGACTAAAACACTATTTGCAGAGCCAGTATTAGTCCCTCTGGTGAAGAGAGACCTCAGCAGGCGGTAACGGGAACTGCAACAATGTGGGTGAGGCACATTCACAAGCCGACTTGGCAGCAACAGCAGAGACATCAAACCAGAGAAAAACTTGTGCTCACCTGGCGTGCCAAACTGGATGCAGTTCTCCAGAGTGCGTACAAAGTCACCATCGCTTAGTTTAATGATATGCAGGGTATTGGCCTTCTCCATGTTTTTCACCCACTTGTTGGCCTGGCCCTGGGGATCGATCATCAGAGGCCACCGTCTGGCGTTACTGCAAACAAACACACACACACACACACACAGTATAAGGCAATCAAACGGTGCTGTTTTGTCAGAGTGAGAGCTCATGTAACCGTTAACCATGAGACATCACAACAGTAGGAGGGATGTTGGAGGATAAGAATTGAGATGTAGAGAGAAGCTGAGGGGTGAACATTAACTCTGAGCACAGTTAGACAGCTCACAGTTGGGTATCTCACCAGGGCCCATAGTATTGTGATTAGAAAGAAACGTTTCTGCCTCATTCACACAACAAGCAGAAGCCTTGTGATGTATACTGTGTGTATATAGGGGAGAGTGGGGTGAGATGTGCCACTTTGTACTCAAAGTGACTTTAAAGTGAGGCCTTGACAGTAAAGTCTCCAACTCAAATATGCACATATATTTCAGGGTGTTGTGCATCCCTGGCAATAAAAATTGGACAGTGCAAACTGTTATAAATGTGCTTTTATAAATACATTTTATTTACTTACTTACTTACTTATAACTCACCCCAGGCCCTCTGGCACAAATCACCCCAACCCCAGAATTTTGGATAATAAGCATGATGCAGCATGGGCTGACATTGTGCTAACAATATAGGCACAAAGTGTAGCATACTAAAGCACTAAAACATGTGCCAAATGTTTTCAAATTTGTCTATAATTGTTCAGACACAATCATCAAAAAACCTTGATCATGGAAATTTTACTTTGAAAGGCAAAAAACAGTTTTTTGATCTTAAATGTGCTTATATCTTATTCCATGTTTCTCCCTTCTTTACAGGATGAGTCAAATGGATGGCTTTTCTTAAATATGTGGTCACATTTCCAATTTCTTCTATGGTTTTCTAAAAACAAGGGGGTGGCACAACTTCCCCACTGGCACAACTCAGGCCACTCTCCCCTATACGTATACATACGTATATAAGAGAGAGTGATTTATTTAATCTTTTTTTTTTTCACCTTCTGGTTGAATAAGAAAGGTTACAACGTTCTGACATAAAGAGGCCTTTTTTTCTTCTTTTTATTAGGGTAGAGTGATTGGTTAAGGAAAATCTAATCTATGATCCTTTAATACATTGTGACCAATTGTGATCCAGGTACTCCAGCTATCAAAAACACACATCGGTACTCTGTTAGAACCCTGACACCAGAGGAAAGTTAAGGGCATAGAATATAACCAGCAACCAGGTATTTAAATTAAGATATTCATGCTAAGAGAAAGCAGAGGCCTTTTGGGTTTAAAATTAAATCGATGGCTTAACCTCTACTCCAGCAACCATTCGCAGGGTGACCACGCTGCTAAAATGCTGCCTTTGTGAAAAGTGCCCTTGGAAGTCAGTTTTGAGTTTGTGCCTGTGTCATTTTGAGACGCTGTTCAAAACAAATTTTATCAAGGGAATGGGCAAAGCTTTATTATGCACAGAACTGTACAACTTTTTGCATCAACAGTGGCAGATGCTCAATATTACGTAAGTGACTCTTATCAGGAGCTTCGGCAAAACCATGTCAGTGTAAAGTTTCTCTTTAATACTTACGAGATAATGATTCCATTGTCTATGGAGAAGCCGTCTGATGGCAGGCCAGCGATGGTCCATGCACGAATCTTCACTGGATCACCCAGAGAGCTCATCAGAGACATAGCGGGGGAGCACGGGATCTCTTTGAGCTTACAAACATTCATCCACTCCTGTGTCTGATCCTGGAGAGGAGAACGTTTATTGGTAAATGAATTCCATTTTTAGTTTACTACATGCACAGGATTAAACACACACACACACACCCCCTCACCTGCAAATGTAAGCTTGTGAACATTTCAGCTGTACACATAAATGACATAAAACAGTACTTAGGCATATGTAGACAGTCCCACTTAAAGAGTGTTTAAGCAGGCATGAAAGTTAGCAACACACGCACATATTATCACTCACAATCATGGACTTTCTTGACAAAAATAATGTATTTACTGTCCCCATTCCTTTTTTCAAGCATCACCATAGCCGTCCGAATGACAACACATAAAAGATGACCTTTAAACACCAGTGATGAATCAGTGATGGGCTTTGCATTGGTCACTCACAGTGTGTTTAATATAGACAAATGACTAGCTTCACAAGTAATGAAAATCAAATATAGCAGCTCTAAAAAAAGACTAAGGTCTAACTGTGATACCAAAGTCATGTACCTCAAAAACCTATAGGGGCAGGGCTGTACTGTAAGTAATGTCAGTGAGACTCGGGCTGTGTTCGGAAAGCCATACTTACGTCCTACTCATACTCATTTTGACTTCAATTTGAGTATGTGACGGTTTGGGTATGCGAGTTTGGGTATGCGAGAAATGCCCGGATGAGTACTTACTTCCGGGAAGATTTTGGGAATGGATCGATTGGATAATTTTCCTACTCAACCGCCCCACAATGCATTGCGTCTTTTCAAACAACAAGGAATTTATTTTTTTATTATTATTTATATACAATTCTGCATTTCCTGCACAACACAGGACTGTATTTACAAATCTAATTAAACGTGTAACCTGTGGAGGACGGTAATACGCAAAACAGTGTCTAAACGTCTGGAATCTTATAAGAAGAAGAACATATTCTTTATTGCTTGAGTATACTTCAGTGTGAATGTTTCGACGCACCTCGTGTACACAATTGATCTTTGAGTAGACAGTATGTAGTATATACAGTGCTGCTTGAAAGTTCCTATTGGAATTTTATTTATTTTAACCCTTATTAATTCATTTTATCAATACCAGTATTTTCCATATGAAATAACAAATGTTTGTTTATCAATTCAACTTTTTTCTTTTCCGGAAATCAATTGTTTTAACAGATAAAAAAAAAGTTTTGCCAATTTCTGTATGTGCCAAAGTTTGTGAACCCTGAGCTGCATTGTGGATATTTTTGAATGAAGTCCACTTCTAGGCAGATGTTCAGTCACTCTTAAAGCTCTCCATTTGAAGATAATTTCCCTTACGGTGGACCGGTGGAGCTCAAACTTTTTTTTAAATTAATTGATAGCTGTCCCGAGACAAATGTGCAACATCACAACTCTATTCCTGAGATCTTCTGAGATTTTCTTTCCTCTTGGCATGTCCGACCTGTATCGGTTCACATTGATGGGCCTAAACTGGCCTGGTTTGATCTCTGTTTTATCTAGTGCCGCCCAATTTATTCCCTAAAGATATCTCATTACATTGGTCCATTTCATCACTAAATTTTGCCCACCTGATTGTGTTTACCTGCTCGATTTAAGCAATGCAGCTCAGGGTTCACAAACTTTTGCACAAATTGGCAAATATTTTTTTTTTCTGTTTTAACAATTGATTTCCGGAAAATAAAAAGTTGAATTGATAAAAAAAACATCTGTTATTTAATATAAAAAATACCGATATTGATAAAAATGAATTAATAATGGTTAAACTGAATACAATTACAAAATGCTCAAGGGGTTCACATACTTTCAAGCAGCACTGTAGATGTTGAGTATGTAGGAGGGAGGACGTTAGTATGGCTTTCCGAACACAGCCATAGTCACTGTCCACCTCCAAGTATGCACTATCTACTCCCTCATTGTACCTGTCTGTAGCTGGAGGTGAAGGCTCCCAAGTAAGCCACTATTCCCGCTGAGATAAGGATGTCCCCAGTCAGGTTATTGTAGAGCTCTCCGAGATTTAAGGCCATTTCACTCCAGCGCGTCTTCTCTCCACCCAGGCCTCCAATAAGCTGCTCAGCTCGCTCCAGCTTCTTACTGCACAGATCCACCTAGAACACATTATCAGATCTATGTTGTGACGTGTTGTTTTACCCCGGGTAAACAACCAGAATGAAGAACATACTAGGCAGAGTAAGATATAATAGGCACATACCTGATTCTCCAGTTCGGCTTTCTTTTTTTTGTTTGCCTCCAAAGTCTCCTGAAGCTTTGCGAGTTTATCTTGGACTTCTTTGAGGGCAGCCTGTTTTTTCTGAAGGCTTTCCATGGCCACACTCAGCTCCCCTTGCGCCTGTGCCAGCTTCTCCTTCTTTGGACCTACCACCTTGGCCACTCTAAAGGGCACATAAAGCATTTCTTTAAGAATGATGTCATGAGTAAACATTAACAAGACAAGGAACCTCACAAGCTGAGCATATACTGGATGTAAGTTTAATTATTTAAATGGTCACCATGATAATAACAATAATAATAATAATGTATTTCATTTATATAGCGCCTTTCTCAAACCCAAGAACACTTTATAGTGGGGACAAGAACAATCAGAGAGGACAAAATAGGACAAACTAAATCAAAAACAAAGGAAAGGGGGTCAAGGGCAGTAATAATGGTGACAAAATGATCAAAACATGGTATTCCTTAGAATATTCCCTAAAGCTTAGGTTATGAATTTGAATTTGAATTTTGATTTTTTTTTTCAGACGTATCAAAAACAATACAAAACAAAATGAAAAGCATAAAAATACAATAAACAAAATGTATGTTTAAATGACTTCACAAAAAGAAAAAAAGAAAACAAATTATCTGTATTGATGTGATATGCCTGAAAAGGAGCAGGAAGAAGTATACACTTATTTAATCCTACCCCTTTTCCATAGTAAAAAAAATTAAAATATTTATTATATTCGCTTCTTGTATTCCATATAATCTCTATACAATCTATCTATACAATTGGCGATACTATATTTGACATTTACGATCTATACATCTCTGTACATGTACAGTATGTATACTGAGTACTGAGTGGAAATTAACAACAAAATAATTATTGAATTTGGATTACATTTTCTGTTGCAGGCATGCATGAAGTAGTAGCAAGTAATTGTATTTATACCGCCTGTGTATTTAACTGATCAAATTCTGTAATTTCACAATGGCTTATATATGGTATATGATATAATATAATATGAAAAAATGTATGTGAAGTGATCGGTATGCTTATTGTAGTTGAGTATGTATGAACAACATTATTATTGAGACACAGTGCTTTTCATGGACTTATCTGTCAGAGGAAAATTTAAAACGACTTACTTCTCGTACTTCTCCATGGCACAAACCCACTTACACATCCCTTCAGCTGCAGTGGATGCAGTTCGAATCTTCTCTGGTACAAAATCTGGGTTGGTAATGTACTTGTTGCGGATGATGGTAATGTAACTTTGTGGTATGTTGTCCTTGTCATAATCATGGAGGCTTTGAAGAAACTTCATATCTCCTAGAAGCTTTTTGGCCGGGCCCCAATAGTCCTCCACTTTCTTACCAGAGCCTGATGGGTCATTAATGCGATCTGGCTTGATGCCTTTGAGAATGCAGATCGCCTCCATCACCAGCTTGACAGCGGGGGGTGGGCTTTTCATTGACTTCACTACTGTGATATCCTGTACATAAAATGAACCACATCTATAAGTCTCCTATGCCAGTACACCTGGCCTTTGAGCCAGATGTAAGAGCACTGTCCTACATAAGGAAAATAAAACATTTTGCTCCTTTTACCTGATTGGTGAGAGTGTTCAATGCAGCCATGGCTGACTCCAGGATTGGCATGGCTTCCGCCAGTTCAGCATCACACTCATCCTTAATGGCCTTGGCCGCCATGGCTTGTTCGTTAGCTACGGCCTCATCCACCTTCACAACCTTCTCTACCGCTGCCACCTCTACAGATTCATGCTCTATCACCACCATCATCTCATCTACCTCCCTGCTGGCCACAATCAGTTGTGGCTGTAGAGCCTCCAGCTCAACTTGCATAGTGGCCACCTGGTCTGCTGCAGAATTGAGCTTCTGGAGGCCCACTTCATAGCGACGTTTCATCTTCATTACCTCACTGAGCAAAGGACAGAAAGAGATTAGGAGAACAAATCATGGAGGAAGACATGGAAATAGGAATTTGGCGTCAGTGCTGGGATGTCTCGACTTGATCTAAAATGCCATCTTCATCAGTTATTTCAATTCTAAGGCAGAATCTGATGTAATAAAAACAATAAATACCTATTAAAATCACAATGTACATTTACAGTTTAACTTAAATCTTACGCTCTTTTTGTCTGCAGCAGAGCCTTGAAGGTGGAAATGAGTTCCAGGTATGAGGTTGGGGTGACATAGTTGTAGCGTTGCAACTCAGACAAAAAGCGAGCTGATAGTTCTATGGTTGAAGTGTGGAAGCTCTTGCACATGTTAATGCAGCCTTCTCGAGAATCATCTGTCATCTCAACGTCCTCCAGGAAGCGACAGGCCACTGCCTGCAGGGCATCCTCGGGCCAGGACTGATGAGGAAGAAAATATGCTGTGCTGTCACTGTGCTGCCATGCATAGGGTGTATTAGAATCTTTACTGACATGTTCTTGTAACTTACCATCTAAGAAAGCCTGAATAAAGAGTTTTATCTTACAAATTTCATATTTGCTCTCTGTGATGATGCACTAAACACTGTCCATATTGTTTCATTAAGCAACTGATGCATCAGATAGAGCAGCCAACAGCCCACCAGAAATAATGCAACATATACAGTACACACACCTGGAACCAGTCAATGGTGCAGCAATTAATGAGGGCAGGGAAACGTCTCAAGCGGTTCCTAAAGGCGTCTCCGATGGGACTCATGGCCAAGACCACATGCAGCTGTGAGCGGCAACGCTCTATAAACATGTTAAAAAGGGCCAAAGGGCCACCATCCGTCTGCTTGTCGCGGTCACGTTGCCGGTCCAAGACCCGCATTCGCTCACAGATTTCCTGCTTCTCGTCAACAGCAAACAGGTTAGGCACCTGGAAACAATCGAAAGAATAAAGAGTGCATCAATTCATTCTATCTCCTTACCATCCATTCATGAATTTGAATTAAGCCTTCATCCAAACCATAAGGTCAATCATTCCCTCAGTATGTCCATGTAATCTATCAATCCATCTACATCCCCCGCCTCACTTTACCTCACCAGTGTTGAGCAGGTTGCCAATGTCCTCTAAGAATGACTCCATTTTGATTTGAGTGTCTGTGAAGAGGAAAACGCCATGAGCTTCACCCATTGTGGACTTCCTCATGATAAGCTTCAGGTCATCGTGCCATTCAACGGATCCGTAGGTCTTGGAGATTTCTACCTGGAAAAGTTCTGCCTCTGCCATATAGGCAGCCAACCGGGTGAGAGACTGACGGCCGCTCCCGCCTACACCCACCAGCAGGGCGTGGCCACTTGGCTGCTTGATGATGCGGGAGATGCGGCACACGTGTTCGATGGCGAAGCGGAACAGCACCAGATTCATGGGTGCTTTGCTGATGTTGTTATACTCTTCCAGGTGTGCATCAACCACCTGACGGAGTTGGTCCAGCTTGAACACCTCGCGGTAGTTGCGGTCCTCACCCTTGGGGTCGTGAAAGTCACAGAACATGAGACTGCGCAGGTCATCTTCAGTCACCATCCCATCATTGTCCTGGTCCAGATGCTGGAAGAGCTGGTGGAAGTTTTCCTTCATCTGACTCTGGAACCCCTCCTGTAAATAGCTCACAAGCCAGGACCGATCAGAGTCTTGAACTAGTCGATCATAGTACACCCTCAGCACCTAGGGATCAACAAGACAAAGAAAGAGTGAGTTTGAAATACAGAAAAAGAGAGAGAAAGCTACAGAAAAGTATCAACACAGAACTTCTGGTAAAACTTAACAATACGGGTGCATTAATAAACAGTTAGTAAATGTTAAGTTAATGCTTATTAAGCATTAATGAACTATTAATGCCTTGTTATTACGGTTAGTTCACGCTTAGTTAATGCTTAATCAAGCAGTTACTATCAGTTCATTAATATACCTTTATTGTTAAGTGTTACCTAAATAGATGTTTAATAGGCAGAGCTTGACTGCAGCTATCGATATTGTCTTTTTTTGTACTTTTATATTCTAATTTATTTGCTAGTTTAGTTATCTTTAGTCAAAAAGATCTCAGGTATTTTCAAATGTTTGTGGTGGACAACATTACCTCATGCACCCAGAGCCGTTTGATAACAGATGGTTCTTCTGCCGATTCTGGCCGCGACAGGCAGATGCCCTGGATGACGCGGGAGACATCACGCAGGTTGAACAAATAGTGGGACTTTGTGGGGGTTGGTAGCAGGTTCTTCATGGCCTCTTGGTACACTGACATGGTACTATTAACGATCAGAGAAGTCAGAGCTGCAAATGGCTTGGGGAAAGGAAACCTGTAGATGAAATGGTTGATTCATTGTTCAGATAGTATTTTGATTATTTCCTACAGTTAAGTCACGAAATTGAGTCTGTCTTTTTTCAATTGTTTTAATGAAACCTTAACACTTTAAAGATATATACATACGATCAAACTCAAGTGTGAAATTGCTATCTTTTTAAAATGCTAATCATAATCCTGTTTGCGGGAGTGGTTGGGTAGATTTGTAATCTAACAGATTTGATAGCTTTAGGATTTGTGGATTCTGAGGTCAAAACTGCTGCAGTTCAGTATGAGAGGAGGAAAAAGAATACCTTTAATACTCTTTGAATTGAAAGTGATGTATAGAATAATGTTGTAATAACTTTCCCGAAAAATGTATGTGCATGATTGCAGATTTAGCTGCTTAATGATTGTTGGTGAGTGATTTACAATTCATTATATTGCTAAAAGTAGTCAGGACTGGGCCAAATGCCATATACTAAACGCTGCAATTAAAAGATATAGCTCAAAATTAACAAAAAGCCCCTTCTTTATGCCAGTGTTGCTCAGTGGGTTATATGTAGAAGCTGTGAAAGTTTCTAAATATAAAACTGATTTCATTTCACGTTGGGTACCGTACCTACTTAAAAAATACTTTACACGTGCTATGTAGTTACCGTATGCTGAAATGCCAGTCTGTGATCCTGGAGAAGATTGTATACATGGTCTTGTCATCAAAATCATTAATAGTAATCATGTTGAAGTGGCGCATGTATCGAGGCGTGATAGGGCTTCGCCCTCCGCCTAAGAAAAGAGCAAGCCAAAAAAGAAAAACTTGAATCTTAGAAGGAGATAACAAATAATATGTATGCTTGAACTGTCTCTAGTACTCTAACTCAGTACCCAGTGTTTTATGGTGCACAGTTTCTATTAGTTTAATATGTTCACAATGTATTTGATCATTTTTATATTTTCCTGAGCTAAAAAGACTTTCATACCGGTGGACAAGCTCTTTCTGTCTCTCTTATTTTAGTGGTATAACAGTATTATTAATGCAGTTTTGAAGTGCATAAATGTATTAAAAGATAATCCAGCTTCCATGGAACATTGCAAACATATTGTGCTCATGTTACAACTCTTGTAATGCTACTTAACAGGTAAACTCAGTCAATAATTGCACACGTTTTTCTGGACTGTAGGTACGTACCACCAGGGACAGAGCACACAGGGACAGGCAAACCAGTTATATCTCAGTTAGTAATCCACTTGCACAACTCATCAAGGCTATATGAGTCAATAAAGTCCACCGAAGGGATGTTTTCTGAGAGTTTACACAGCAATTACTGCTAGCTTAGCAGTTCTGTGATGTTTCACTTTCCATTTTTGACTGAGACAATAGGACACAGCATTGGTCTCAAATTGAGACACATATTTACAATGGTAATTTACATTGTTAGTTTATTTTAGCGAAATAATATCATGAACACAGAAAGGCAATTCTAAAGTTAATGTTGATTAAAGTATATCATTAATGACAATGTTTCATGTCATTCAAAATACTACACCAGTATGACTTGTCTCCTATTATGGGTTAAGTGGCTACTATGGTTATAGCCTATACTGTAGCTGTGTGGGCACCTGAGCTGTCGCTGCTTCAGTGGACTGGGATGCATTCGTGTTTACAATGTTAGTTGTAGTGGAGTTGGGAAACACTTGCTGTTTGTGAGCTCCTTTAGGCAATGAGTAGCCTCATAAAACAGCAGTTAGTGGTAGGTGACATTGACTCAACAACACTTCAGCAGACACAGAACACAGAAAAAAAAACTGTCTACCCACCTAACAATGGTCAACCAACCTATGACTGATACAGTATCATTGCTGTAAATATATTCTTCTAATACACTTTAGGCTACCACAGCTACTACTCACCAGGTGGTCCCATAGCACATACGACCTGGATATCCACCAGTTTTATCATGGAACAGTCCTTCAGTTCATACCAGTTCCAGTGGTCTAGCCACTGGCGCAGCAGTTCCACAGGGGGCTGGGCACCATAGACCTCCCTGGCCGGCATGTTCACATCATCCACAAATACCACCTGATAAGATATGACAAAAGTATACTAGAAAATAGAAATACAGTACACACTGAGAATCACAGGGAATTAGATTTTTAAAACTACACCGTTCTAAGTTTATATGTTGTTTTGTTTTATCTCAAAATAAAATGGCGCTTGATATAACATGGCTACAAGTCATCACAACTGCAAACATAATAGTGACTCACTTCACTGATATGATATGAAGTCATGCTAATATAGAACATCACTAAAACATAATAAAGAAGAGCTACCATTTTCTTCCCCAATGGAGGGCCGAAGACTCCTTTGCGTCGCTTGTCGAGCTTGGACATAATAATGTTTTGGGTCTGGAAAGCCGTTGTCTGGGCTGAAAAATTGATAAATAATGGGCTGTACACATCCTTCTCCAGCCGATTCAATAGGAATTCCTGGGCAAGAGATATAAAACAAATGTTTATACCTATAACATTATATATCATCAAATCTCGTAGTACTCTAATAATATATCTTAATGTTTGTATGTTACACAAAAAAGAAAAAGTTACACTTAATTCAAGGAATAAATTAACTTATTTAGTTAAACAATTAGTGTTATACTATATTTAGTATTTCTGAATTAAAGCTAGGGTGGAGGATTTGGGGAGAAAATGGCAGTTGGGATAGAGATTCGAATCCAAATACCTCAACCGCTCCACTTGCTCTCTTTGGTCCCTCACATACCCCAGCTTTAACATGCCAAACAGCCTTGTATAGGTAGGATATAATTATCATATCCAATTAGATCTCAGCAAATGGTTTTAGATTGTTCATCGCCATCTGATGTCTTTTAATATGATTTTTTTCAGTTTCATGGTCATTTTATCATGTAAGCATGTTCAGAGCACATCCACTAACTTCTACTGTGCACATGTTTATGACCATGCACACAGAGCTCATACACTTGCTTGTGAAATAGTGTGAGTAAAGACCTGCATAATTAAAGGGGACTTGTGATGTGAATAATCTCAGGGCGCAGCCAAGGAGCATCATCATCCTCTTGTCTAAATTATAAAGCAGCAGCACAGCTTCTCTCCATCTCATTAAAGAGTAGACTGGGGCCAGTGAAGGAGCCTTGTGTTCAGCTGCCTTCTGCCGGCACCAGGCAAGTCTCATTCTAATTTCCTGAGTGCTGGAGCTTCTTTATCACTGCTGCCAGACCCTGGGATTCAGCCATGGTCTACTGGTTGCGGCATGCGGAAAGTCCTGCTCTACCACGCAGACAGGCAGGAAGTGGAGAACAAGGCAGGCTCCCCAGTGAGATGAACTCTATTCACCACAGAGTCTCAGGTTTGAACACACTAATGGATAAACTAATGAAGAAATGGGAAGGAGGGGGATTAGTCGTTGATATAAATAGCTGAAGGTCTGCTGAGACATACTCAGTATTCCTCCAAGGTGGCCGTTTCACACCTGGTGTCTGTAGCTGTGTTGCCTCCGAATGATTTGTGTGTTCAGAGCACTTATTTGTAGTTTCCCGAGGCTGGGACTACACTGCTTTGAAACAAATGCTCATTCTTCCTACGTAATTATATTATTGGAAGCATAGGCAGTTTTTGTTTGCGTGTGATGATACTTTAAAGTCCAATCCTCATTTCCCTTGGAAGGCAGACTAGAAACAGAAATAGAGACAAACAGCTAAAACTTTTTGACTACTTGTAGCAAAATGGGGAAATATTTTGATGAATGGGTCCATGTTTTTTTTAATCCTGTGCACAACCCTGCAGAAGGTGTGTTTCCTGCTCTTACATTGATCGACATTCAGAGGGCACTAAGGAACACAACAATGGGCTAGCAAAATGAAGGAAAAACAGTGGGTAACCGTTATTAAAAGAATAAACCGCGGACAACTCACTGTAATGTAGACACTCTTGCCAGTACCAGTAGGACCGATGAAAATAGTGGGTTTCTGGTGGGTGACCAGGAGCTCCATCAGTGCCATGTAGCGTACTGTGTTCTCAGTGGGCACTATGATCTCATTGAACTGCCTGTCTTTGCCTATGGCGGGAGCAGCCTTTAGCTCGTCGGTCCACAGCTCCCACCTGCCCGGGCCCTGGAGAGGAAATTAGGAGAAAGCCAAAGGTTTGAGTTGCATTTGAAAGGTGAAAGGTGCAACCATATAACAAAGGACCATACAACATGATCATATCAATCGCCTACAAAAATATCAACAACTGATTTATATGAAGTACATTGCACTGATTTTGTAGACTTGTGTAAACTTCTTTGTTTAATCAAGCTCTTCTCTGATCAAGTTGTAACATAAAACTGAAAAACAGAAAACATTGTATAATATAACCATTCTTTAACTACAGCTACGAGTCAATTTGTTTTTGGGTCATTACTGAAAAATAATGCAGTTAAAAAAATGGTTTTGGCGAAATAAATATCAGAAGCAGCCCTACCTCTTTAATGAAGCGGTATTGGTAGAGTGATCCCTCATTGGGCAGGGGCACTGTGAGCTGTTGGGATGGAGCCTCCACAGAGTCCAGAAGGCCAAAGCAGGCCTGGGACTCTTCACTTAAGGGGCCGTTCAGTATCTCCCTTATCAATGCATCAAACTTGTCCCGGCCCGTATCATCACAGCTGGCACCCACTGACCACACCAAAGAGAACACAAATATGCCCTGTGTAAAAGGAAAATCATATTCATTTGTGTTAATAATGCATCACAATAAAAATAGTACTTAATTAGAAAAAGCTTTGTTGGCCGAATATGTTTACACATACGAAGACTTTGACTCCGGATTTCTCATTGGTATCAATGTAATTACACAGAAAAAGACATAAAAGCTAGGATCAACGTCAGCAAAGCAGGACAAATAAAGGTGAAGGTCAAGAATAGACAGGACTATTAAGTCCACACAAAGTATGAAAAAATATTTTATGTAAAATTAAATTTGCTGCATGTTGTGTAACATGCAAATGGGAATAAGAGCATTGCTTTTAAAAGACAGGAATCAGAGGCGAAAAAGTCAATCAGTACTCATGCAAGAGGTTAGGCCATGTTTATACCCCAACACTCTTGCTGAAAACGGGAAAGTTATTCCTTTACGTTTTCAAAAACTGTCCGAAAACGCTGTAGTACACATGCCAAGCCAGTAGTTGGCGGTGACACTTGCAATTTGGCGCATGTAAACAATCCGTTTACTATAACCAAAAATAATGGCACTACCGTCCATGAAGCTTTTGCTGTGAGCTTAGGGTAACAAGGATGGCAAATGACAAGCTTTCTGTTCTCTTTTTTCACCGCGTAGAATTCGTGAATCAGATGCTGCTAGTGACTGGAGCTGTGAAGCCTGTTTAGGGGCTGTGTCAGCGCAACCTTCCTGTCCCCTTCTGCTTCAAAATAAAAGTCCAGTGAACTGCTTTTAATGTGAAGCCTGTGAAATGCTTTTAATCTGAAGCCGCATGCGCAGCCTTAATGCTCTGTTTGTATTAACAGGAACTTACACGCTGATCTATAGCCTAGATAGTGTTTTTTAATGTAGAAGGCCGTGTCTCGTGCATTACCGGTAGCGACAAGAGTTTATTAGTTGCTAGAAAAGCCGGCAAAGCACACATCTTTCACCAGCCAAAGTGGTGAGTGGTCTCAATAACTTACTACTCGTGTAAACTAAATTAAGTGACATATTCGAGCCCTGCACAAAGACTCTCCGCTGATCACAGTGATGGAGCTGCAGAGACACCGTGCATGTTGTCTTCTGTTGACAGCTATGTAATAGGCCTTCGCATGTGCAGAATGGAGCCGTGAATGGCATTGCTATTCACATGGTGACGCTGGAGTTGCGTTTTGAAAATATTCCACTCTTGAACCTGGTTTCAAAAGTTTACGTTTTCAAGACTGCAAACGCTGTTATCATGTAAATGATAGGCCCCAAACGTAAAAATACGTTTGTGTTTGTGTTGAAATCATTACCGTATAATAGGGCTGGGCGATATGACGATATCATATCGTGATATGAAAGTGTCTACCGGGAGAGATTTGGCCATACCGTTTATATCGCAGAGAAAAAAGTGCATGTGGCGGGAGCATATAAGGAGCGGGAGGCAGATGTCCCTCCGAGTCCCTATAGTTACACTGCAGTTACACCGCCGCGCCAAACGGGGGCTCTGCAGCAGAGTTCTGGGCTGCAATACAGCTTCTCTACCCACAACAGAAGAAGCCTCATCTGTTGCTCTAGCTGTCTAGCTCATGGTCTAGCTTCGGTGCGCCGTCACTAAAGTTAACAAACCAACTCCGTGTCACGGTGGCAGAGCAGCTTTTAACGGTCAAAAATGTCATCGGGCAAAGGAAACTTGCTTGCTGCTTCAGCGTGCTGTTGCCGTGACGCAGAGTTGGCTTGTTTTAAGCCGCAAACTACATGGGTTAGCTCTCGTGAGCTAGCTGGCTAATAATGACATCTTTAGCCTACTCGGGGCTTCACCCCTGTGCTGTTATTGTTGGAGACAGCCAGCAAGGCTGGTTTTATGTAACTTTAAAACATGTCAAACTTGAAAATATTATTTGTGTTGAAGCTGGAGTTAAAGTATTACCAGACATTTGCTCATTAATTAATTTTGACAGCTTTTTTAAATGAAGATGAGCAAATACTGCAGGAAAATTCAAGTCTTTCATTATTTTGATATAGGCTACTATCAATTGGAAAATGTAGGCTCTTTGGTTGATGCTGTCATTTTTATTTTGCGCTGACTGACTAAAGCCAGACAGGTGTGGTATTTTGCACCAGTTTTTCTTTTGTATGGAAATTTAAGTTCCAAGCAAAAATTAAAATAATCTAATGTGATTAAAGTTCAGTACGGTTATTGTAATCCATTGAATTTTAAGGAAAAATACTATATCGTGATTTATATCCATATCGTGATATAAAATTACCTATATCGTGATATAAGATTTGGTCCATATCGCCCAGCCATACCGTATAAACATTAGAAGGAAGGAGTCATTTGCTAAACATTTTCCACTCTTTGTGGGCCATTGTTGGGGAGACTTCACTGGGTACATGTAAAAGGGAACAGGCAGGCTCTTCAGTGTGTACTGTATCTGAGTCACTGTTTGGTAACATCATGATTTAAATGCAATTTCATAAAAGATACAAAAATACAACTTTATTTTTTTTAAATAAAACAAGCCTGTTCAGTGACACAAAGGCATGAACAATGTTGGCTCGTTCGTTTTAATATCTCACTGCAATGTTATTTGGAGTACCACATGTATTTATTTATTTTTTATTTTTTATAATTTTTTTTACTCGAATTTTTTATTTATTTTTGCTTTATCGTCATTCCGGTTCTCGTTCTTGTTTTTTCCTTTCTATGTACAATAAATGTATGTTTGTTTGTGGTTCTTCAGAAACAGATATAATAAATTTAAAAAAACAAAAAACAAAGACAACTTACTACTAGTTGTTTCCTCTCACCCAAGCATATGTACAGTATATAAGTGTATGGTCAGTTCTCAGTGTGTTCAAGTGCAACTTTCTAACAGAAGATGTTAGTCTTGGATGTCTGTGTGGTGCTATAAGCTCTTGTGGTTAACTGTTTTTATTTTTTGTATCTGTTTATTTGGCAAGAATGCTGTATGTTGCATAATGCAAAAAAGCACTTAACATTCAGATCTTATGACATGGAGGCATAGTTCTTCTAATGAGAGTAATGAGACTAATGAGAGTTGGGGAAATAGATATTGTAGGTCGGGGCCTGCCACCAGAACAGCAGGCTGCACTGTGAAACCTTCATGTAGGGTTGTGGGTTTACAGTAACTCAACAATTCTGTCCAACAACCCATAGTGGTCATTTTATGATGTTTAGCCACTAGTGGAATTACCTTCACCTTACTGTTGTTAATAATAGTTAAAGCATACATAGCAGAAGTAGCAGTAGTAATAGTAGCGGTTGTGAACACAAACCTCCAACCAGGAGCAAGTATCTTTGTCATTCATGCTATTCATCTTTGCTTCATCATGAAACTCATCCATCATACAGTCCATCAGATTCATCAGGGACTTGACTAGATTGGCGTCAGAGGTCGGGGACAGCTCCTGAAACCAAGCAAAAGCAAATGACACACAATAAGACTTGAAAGGAAGTCATGTGTGAGCATGCTACTGGAAAAAAACTAGTATAGCTAAATAATGTAAAATGTGTAACATTGCTTTATGAAACTGAAAAATTAAACAAAACTACACTAACAACTAAAATAACACAAAACAAAACTACTAAAAAACTCTCCACTTTTCTTCTGCATTATCCAGGAAGACATACACCTAAAGCATTGTAATATGTAAGTAATGCTGGGCTTACACTACACGACTTTTCACGCGATTTGACAGTCGCAGACAATCTTCCAATGTCGGACTGAAATCACGGGAGTCTTGCCGGAGTTGTGGCGCGCGCCCGTAAACTCAGTCGTTTGGTGTAAGGTGGTCTTCCGACCCGATTTCAGCCAGTCTTCCCCCCGTCTTGACGTTCCGACATTATCAAACTGGTTAGATATTATCGTTAGTCTTAAGGGGTTGGCTCAAGCGAAATGACGTGAACACTGTCACACTCTCTCCAGCACCAAATACGACGCAGGAGGAGCAGCATTAGTCGCGACCTGTGTCCGCCTGTGAGGCACTTTTTTCAGACACTTTTACATAGCAGCCTCGGCTGGAGAACCAGGCTTACACGCAAAACTTTAACACTTTACCGTCAAATACAGGGTTAGGAGTGAGAGTTATTTGGGGACGAGATCAGCAAATAAAGTTGGTCAAATAACTACAGGATGTCCCCCGCTCGGAATATTGAATTAACTTTTTTTAATTAAATATAATCACAATCGCGTTTGCAGTTTTTAACGTGATCATGACACATAGCCTACGTGATAAGGGCATATAGTTGTTTATACACCCAGTCCATTTTACCTGCTAAAAAAAAACATTTTTATTTGACTGAAATCACTTTTAATCCCCGGTAACAGGATTGGAAATAATATTAATTTTAAAAGGAATCTAGTTGTAGTCTTCCAATATGAGACCCCCTGTCTTTTCAAAATCTCAGTCTGTGACTGAAAACTCAGAGAACTAATGACTAATTGTCCTCAGGTGTAAGTTGATTGTCTTTAGATGTCAGAGGGTGTCAGCTTTCAGTCTTTGCAAAGTCTTTTAAAAGTCCTCTAGTGTAAACCCAGCAAAGAGTGAAAGACAACATTTGCAAACCACTTCCAGCTAGAAAATCAACTGTTTTCCCCAAGGATTTTTGAGTACCTTGGTTGCCTTCCGAATGAGCTCTAGACAGGCTCGCAGTATGCGGTCAAATAGGGCCGCGATGAGGTCTTTATGCGCTGCGTTGACTGAGGCCGGCAGGGTATTGAGCCAGGATAGCATAAGGGGCCTCCAGCCAAGCATATGAGGCTCCATGTAGATCATACCACAGCGAGACACCTGTCACAAACATAGACCACGTCTGTAAATCACTTTTTATAAAGACACTGATATCAACGCAGCATCGACACTTGTTAAAATGTGCTTAACTAGGATAGTAACAAGGGAAAAATCTGACCAATGCCCCGCATTACACTATGTTAATTATAATAAAATAATCAGATTCAATGCTGTAAAGCAGGTGTGGACATGCAGTGTATTGTAAGTGAGCATGCTAGTATGTGTTGAATTCCTTTTTATGACCAAGCTACAAGACTCCCTCCAAACGGTTTTATTTTAAAACTCAAGTGTTTGCTGCATATGTGATACCATATCTAATGAATATCTAATGACTATAGTGTGTGAAGAGAAGGCTTTTAATGAGATCCCATAGCTCCAAGTCCCACCCAAGGAATAGCTTCAGAGAGGAGTGCAGGTAAAGCTAGTCGATAAGAAGTAAGATGAACAGAGATGGGTGAAGACATAATGTATGAGCAGCAGCTAAGAGCTGTGCAGATGTGATAGGAGAGAAAGAAAAAAGAAGTACACGGTTTTAAAACTAAAAAGGTAAAAAAAATTGGGAAAGAGACAGAGGGGGAAATTTAAGAAAAACAGAAGATGAAGAGAGAGCAATAGTGCACAAAAGGGACCTTGTACAAAATGTGGGAATTTATCTGCTATCAAAGACATTTTGATGTCTCTATACTCAGCACGATGAAAGGAACATCTGCCAGGATACAGAGAATCAAAAATAGAAGTCTGTTAAATGAGAGCCATAGCTGTTAAATCCTCACAACAAAAAACCATAAGATGAGTACAATTAAATAACTTTGCAGTTCATTTCAAAGGAATGTAGAGGTGGATCCCCCCTTTGATCTCCTTTATAAAAAAGCACGAACATCCAAAGTTAAGTGAATGGCTAGTAAGAAGAAGCAGCTGGTGACACTGCAGGCTTGGCACGTGGCTGTTGTACACTCTCCTACAGCCAACAGCAGAGATAGCACTGACAATAATTATTCTACAAAGGGGACTTAGCGTTCCAAAGTCTGAGAAAACTGTCCAAAATTAACAAAAAAACAAACAGAAAAGATGGTTATCTTTAGCCAACTTGTTGTAAGTCACAGTGCCTCAATTGTTAATTAAAGGAGAGAAAGTTGGAAAAAACAGGAATGTAATTTAACCGGGTGAATTAAAGGCTTTGTGTAATTGGAAGGATAATGTGGGTCATCGAGTGATGGAAAACATTACCCCAATTTGGTCAGAACAAGTGCCCCAAAATGATACCTTATCCCCAACTTTTTCCAGAAATTGCAACCCATCAAAGCTGCAAAATGGAAAAGTGGTATATAGTGTGAAGAAACCCCTAAAATGGAAGTAAAGGTGCCTCTCACTGTTGCTGGCGAGGCGACCTCCAGGTCCATGGGCTCAAAGATGAGGCTCATTTGTGGCGACATCTGAATGATCTCGCCGCTCATTAGACACAGCTTCTTGTTGTCGTCGAGCACTGTGTTCATGTTCTCAATCCACACGGCATCCACTGGGCCGTCAAAGATCAGCCATTTTCTGTCAGGGCTCTGAGAAAAAGGAATAATTAGGACTGATCACACACCTTGAAGAAACATCTTCAGCACAATTTATAGCACAATTACGTAGTGTACAAAAAGTCACCAATACCAACCACAATGGTGACCCGGGCTTACCTTCTTCATTTATTGTAACTAACCAAAAGATAAATATATATAGTACAGACGTGTGAAAAATATATAATTCTTGCGGTTGAGGCAATTTGACAGATGCTACAAGGCACAAACAGCCAGATTGAAAGACACACACTTAAACCTTTAAACCCTGTGGAATATTTTTACTTGAAGGAAAAAGGCAAGCTAAACTTAACAGGTTGTTCCCGCAGTGCTGAAATATGCAGGCTTTCTTGAGTATTTGTGGAGCTTCAAAGTTTAGAAGAAGAGTTTTATTAAAGTGCCATTTGGTTTTTATGAAGACAGTGTCTGTATTCTTAAATCATATGCACATACTGTAACAATTTCTCTCCCACTAGCAAAAATCGCAGTGCACACTTCAAGGTCACAAAATAACTCTTCTGCATTATACTCCAAGGGAAAGACAATTTGGTAAATTAATGAAATTAACACCTTGACTGTCATAATGGAGGTTGACATATACAGTCAATTCTCCAGCTAGATTGGCTGGCAAGGGCTATGCTTTAAATTGATTTGTTGAGATAATAACAAATTGCGATGCCTGGGCTGGGGCCATCTGCTGCTTGAGAGGTAAGTGAGTATGCTGTAATGTAATGATCTGACATAAATTGTTGGCAGTGAAGAAGAAAAAAAAAGTGACATTGTGATTGCATGAGTTGAATACACTACAGTGCTGCTGATTCCAGATTAGCACAAATAATTTGTTTAGTAAAATGTGATGTAGAAAAGAAAAGAGGCAATCAAAGAGAGAATCTAGAAACATGACTTTTTTTAAACCAAATTAAGACAAGCCCTGTTCTTCTTTCATTGCATCAGTGTGTACTGCTGCACAGCTGTCATAACTACTCACCGTGCTCCTTATTCATTGACAAAAAAGCAATTTGTAAAATGACAACTTTATATACAGCGACAATTTTTTAAATGACAACTTTGAAAACAATCTGAGAATACGGTGAACAAATGACTTTCCATTATAACATGCCTCCACTGTCACCTGTAAGTCGCCTGCCCATGTGTGTCTGGTGTGTGTGTGTGTGGGCGCATGGATGGAGGAGAGTTATTAACCCTTTGGTGCTCTTGGGGACGTTTTTGTCCTTTCGCACTTTTTTTACGCTCTTTTTTGTGTATAACTTTGGCTGTGCTTATGTTAGCTGAAATATTTTTGGCCAGGGATTTTTTTTTTTCAAATATTTTGTTTATTTCTACTCAGCAACTTTGTACCATCTATTATAAAGGCTGTACACTTTTTTGTTCCTCTCAGCTCCCTAAGGACGTTTTTGTCCCCTATTGACTCCCATTCAAAATGGCCTTTTTTCACCAATTTGATCCTGCTGTCATTACAGCATAAAATATTTTTTTCAATGATTTTATGCTTTCATCCTAGACACAAAGCATCAAAATTGATCATTTTCAACACCATCAAAATTTTGAGCCATTTCCCTATAGGGGAAGGTGGGGTGATTTGTGCAACTTTTTACTCAAAGTGATTTTAAAGTCAGGCCTTGACAGTTATGTCTCCAACTCAAATATGTACATATATTTCAGGATGTTGTGCATCCCTGGCAATAAAAACTTTGGATCTGGAATAAACTGTTTAAGAAATATAGCTTTCGGAAAAAAAGTTGTCTTGTCGCACAAATCACCCCACTACGTGGGGTGATTTGTGCGTGATTGTGTCACAATGACAAAGTCACCATCATCATCTTTCTGGCCATCTGAACTCTCATCAGTGGTGTTGTTAAGTGGAATTGAGATGTCACCCTCTTCTGAGCTACTGTAGACAATCACTTTCTTTTGGTGACCAGCGTATACAGCCATGCCACTGGCACAACTCTCAGAAATGTACTTTGCACTAGTTGCTCCGTGCTTGTGGAACCAACTGCCACCTGACAAATGTGATTCCCCCTACATTTCTGCCTTTAAATCAAGGCTCAAAACCCATATGTACACCCTGGTGTTTCCTCCCCATTAACCTCTGCACTACTTACTTACCTCTGCACTACTATCTGTGTTTATGTGGATGTATGGGCTTTACGTCTTTTATTTTGGTTATTGTTATTTTACCTTCATTGTTTACCTACTGAATGCACTATGTACAGCACTTTGGACAGTGCAAACTGTCATAAATGTGCTTTTATAAATACATTTTACTTACTTACTTACTTATAACTCACCCAGGCCCTTGCGCACAAATCACCCCATCCCCAGAATTTTGGATAATAGGCATGATGCAGCAATTTAGGGTTGACATTGTGCTAACTATATAGACTCAAAGTATAGCATACCAAAGCACTAAAACATGTGTCAAATGTTTTCAGACGTGTCTATAATTGTTCAGACACAATAATCAAAAAACCTTGATCATGGAAATTTTACTTTGAAAGGCAAAACACAGTTTTTTGAGCTTAAATGTGCTTATATCTTATTCCTTGTGTCTCCCTTCTTTACAGGATGAGTCAAATGGATGGCTCTTCTTAAATATGTGGTCACATTTCCAATTTCTTCCACGGTTTTCTAGAAACAAGGGGTTTTGCAACTTCCAAAATGCACAAATCACCCCACCTTCCCCTATTTGGCATAGGGTTGAATTACAAGCATTTTCCAGGTTTTCGGTCCTGCCCCCCACAGTGCAATAGAAAAAAAAAATTCAACCTAAATGGTGTGAGTGTGTTGGTAGGGATGCTAGTGTGAGGTGCATATGTGTGTATTGAGAAAATATAGTGTGTGTGTTTGTGTACACACAGCCAAACTTTACAAACTCAAACGTGTATGGAAAAAATGGCCCAATTTAAACTTTATTTTTTCAAACCATAGCCATGATGACAAACACATGTAAATTTGATGATATTAGGCAATAATCCAACACTTAATCCGACACCAAAATAGCTTTTTTAGCCTTATCTAGCTCAATCATTTATTTTCTCCAGTTTTTTTTGAGGATCAAATATGCTCCCTAAAACCATTTTTGTACTTTTTTGTAATTTTTTAGAGTTGCAGGCCTAAACATAAGAAATATGAGAAATTAATGGAAAGTGTGGATCCATATGGATACCTTAGGGTTGTGTCTGTGTGTGTGTTGTGAAATTACTGTGTGTGTATGTGTGTGTGTCTTTGTGCGCATGCATATGTGTGCAGCTGTAATGTGCAATTTGTGGGTTTTCAGGTGGCTGCAGGTTTACTTTGTTACTTTGTTGACATCATCGAAGAAACTGGAATTAAAAGGTCAAAAGCAACTAACAATGAATGAATATTTGATATTTATGTAAAGAGGTCAAGTGGGATAAAAGGTTTTAAAAAAAAAAGTAGAAAAAAATATTACTGTATAATGTTTTTAGGGCAGTTTATAGGGAGAGGATGAGTGTGAGTATTTATTTGCATCTGTGACTGCACAAATACTAAACATATATCAAAAGCAGTTTTATTGCAAATCATTAACATATCCTAGAGTCTAATGATCCCACTCAAAAAAATCCACTTTGCATCTATTATATGAGAAATTTTTCAATTATTGCGTTTTTTTTTAATAAAAATGGCTCACGTCATCACATAAGCATGCATGTAAAGGGTTAAAAGCAATTACAAATGAATGAATATTTGATATGTATGTGAAGAGGTCAAGTGGGATAAAAGGTTTTAAAAAAAAAAAGTAGAAAAAAATATTAATGTATAATGTTTTTATGGCAGTTTATAGGGAGAGGACGTTTTTGTCCTCTAAGGTCATGAGAGGGAGTATTTATTTGCATCTGTGACTGCACAAATACTAAACATATATCAAAAGCAGTTTTATTGCAAATCATTAACATATCCTAGAGTCTAATTATCCCACTCAAAAAAATCCACTTTGCATCTATTATATGAGAAATTTTACAATTATTGTGTTTTTTTAAATAAAAATGGCTCACGTCATCACATAAACTTGCATGTAAAGGGTTAAAAGCAATTACAAATGAATGAATATTTGATATGTATGTGAAGAGGTCAAGTGGGATAAAAGGTTTGTAAAAAAAAAGTAGAAAAAAATATTAATGTATAATGTTTTTATGGCAGTTTATAGGGAGAGGACGTTTTTGTCCTCTAAGGTCATGAGAGGGAGTATTTATTTGCATCTGTGACTGCACAAATACTAAACATATATCAAAAGCAGTTTTATTGCAAATCATTAACATATCCTAGAGTCTAATTATCCCACTTAAAAAAATCCACTTTGCATCTATTATATGAGAAATTTTTCAATTATTGTGTTTTTTTTAAATAAAAATGGCTCACGTCATCACATAAACTTGCATGTAAAGGGTTAAAAGCAATTACAAATGAATGAATATTTGATATGTATGTGAAGAGGTCAAGTGAGATAAAAGGTTTGTAAAAAAAAAAGTAGAAAAAAATATTAATGTATAATGTTTTTATGGCAGTTTATAGGGAGAGGACGTTTTTGTCCTCTAAGGTAACCAAGGCGTAGTAAAAGTTAAGGATACCCAAGGGTTAAAAATGTAAATGTAACAAGACACCAAAATGTTTATTTTGTTTACCATTTCAACTGAGACTTTCTTTCTACCAGCTTGACATTAATTGGAATGTCATACCTATTGTACAATTATCTATCATAAATCCATAATCTGGGATTGACAAGGATGCATCTACTGTGTGTCTCATACAGTATAGCATACCTATAAAGTAAAACAATTGAGAATGTCGCAACATTCAGATTCACCGACAAACTCACAGTGAAAATTAGGTTGAGATCTGTCTGAGTCATAATAGGTGCCACATTGATGCATTGCTAAAATGCTGGAAGCCTACATCACAACCGAAGCCGGCAAGCTGCGATCCAACTGATACCGACCAGCATGACAGGCACGTCATGGATGTGAAAAGGTGCATCAATCAAGACTGATATATTTGGATGAAAACGTTTTTATTTTTCAAAACAAATGCAATGAAACCATTAAAGGTGCTGTAAGCGGAATGTTTTTTTAGCTAACTTCCTGTCAGTTACTGCAGTTAGCAGTCCCCTCACTCATCCCTACGTCACCACATTAATGCGGTCTTCAAGCAGCAAGTTATCTAGCATCATCTTAGATCCATAAGTGTGATAAAACATGATTAAAAACCATCAAAACAGACATTGGGAAGGATTTTTACCTGCTCCGCCATTGTAGGCGCATAAACATTCACCCATGTGTCGCTCTGGCGTGCACCGGCAGTGAGACCATGAGTGAGACGGGTGCGGACGGGTGTCGGTTTGTAGCGTTCTCTCTTGTGATTGGATAAAATTTCGGGATACTACATAAAGTTTAATTGCTAATTACATGCAGAGCAGCTGACTAAGAGATTGGCTTTATGAAACACGCACATAATGTAAGTGATCACTTTATGAATAAAGTTAATATAAAATAAATTAATATAAATAAACCGCTTACTTCACCTTTAAGGGAAATATAAGGCACTGTCAGCACATATGTTAGAAGAAGTGTCTTAAACATCATAGGAAACCGTAGACCCATCTGCTTCCAGTTTTTGCATGATAGTTAATACATGCAGTACAGTATTTAGTCTTGTTGTACAAAATAACAGGATCCCAGAGGGGCCTTCATCATTATTATCATGATTACTCTATGAGGATACCAGAAATAAGGCACACACAGCCATGTCCTCATTAACCAGGAAGTGTGGCATCCACAAGAGGATGAAGGATGTGGATTTCACATCTTCCAGTATTAAGTCTGACTCCAGTAAACATGAAAAGCTTTTCAGCTTCTGAGTTAAACAATAACAAACTTAGAGGAATGTTTATATTTGTTCTACAGCAAGTCAACAGTAAATACTTGTTTCAGATTGACTGGAAAACAGTATTTGCAAATGGAAGGCCACGGGGGGCGATAAGAGGTGCTACAGGTTCCAGCTTAATTGGCACTATATCAGGGTTTATGTAAATCTTACCACAAATATCAAAATGGGTGAACAGGGTGCGATTATACTAGATTGCAATGTTTCTATCCAAAAGAAGAACCGGCTGTGCTGCACAGCTCTTAGCTGTGAACACCATTTGTGTCTGAACTTTGAAGTATTTTAAGTGTTGTATTCTGGGCAGCCATCTTACCTGGGAAGAAGCAAAGGCTCTGTAGCTGACAGCGAGGATGCCGTCAGACCACTCGTGTGAGATTGGGTCAAATTGGCCATACAGCTGGCCCATGGTGATGGATTTGGGATTGATAACTGTGATCTCCACCTGGTTCTCCTCCATCAAATTCTGGTTTAACATCCAAATAAATACAAACACAAAGACAGAGAGAATATACATTGAGAGTTTTTTAAAAAACAAGAAAAAAGGGATGCACAGAAGAATAAAAATTAGATACAGTATACACAGCGCACACACACACAAAGAATATAAAAACATGTAAGAATTCTTTACTTCACAGGTTTTACTGTTGAAGAAAGAAGCAAAAAGGAGAATGACAAGGTGCTCATTTGACCAACTTGTATCTGCCAAAGCTCATAAATTGCTTAGGAGATTACTGTCTGTATGACAGGACTTCTGCTAAGAACTGAGAAGAAAATGCTACAAACAGCTTTTCAGACAAGGTGTCACTTTGAGTTAAAAACTATGAAAGAAGTGAGCTGCTAAGCAAAGAGAAAAAAGTGGAACAATGGGAGGGGGGTTTGGACATGATCAGTGGATGTGCAGCAACAAGGATGATGATGATAAATGTGGCATTGGCAGGCGCTCCATCAGCAGGCCTTCATCTGTTTCCTTGGTGGCATGCCTCTCAGCCATGTAAATACAGTTCTGCTCTTCTCTCTGAGATCGATAACTACTGAACAAAGACTACAGCTCTGACAAATTGGATGGATGTGTTTACTTGGGACAAACATGTAGCTAAGATAAGCCTTGGATATTGAATATAACATGTATTTTTTTACTCGATATGAAGGTTTATGTGATTTTTTTTTTGTGATTGAGCAAGTTCATGTCTCAAGGACTCATGAAAAATGTGTAATTGAATAAGATTAATAATGCATGGTTAAGAACCTGAAAATAAGGCTTATTTTTGGAATAAAATTACTGACAAATTGACAAAGTTAATACCTGACAAGAACATAATAAATAAGTCGGGCCAAGGACAACTTTGGGAAAGTAACAAAGAAAACAAAGTGCTTTAGGGGCCCTTTACACGGTGAAAACGTGACAGTTTTCCCGTTTTTGGTTTCTAAAGTTAACCCATTCAGACGCAATTTATTTGAAATCTTCATTCGTACACAAGTTTTCAGAGAAAACGGGCCGAAATCGCTGTAGTAGGCATGCCAGGCCAATAGTCAGCGGTGACACTTAGCCTAGTAGATAACTCTTCCGGTACAATTTGATCCATAAAACCTTACTGTAACCAAAAATTAATGCCACTAACGTTCATAAAGCGGTTGGTGTAAGCTTAGGGTTACAAGTATTGTAAATGACAAGCTTTCTGTCCTCTTATTTCACCGCATTGAACTTGTGAAATCAGAAGACATGCTGATAGTGAAGGGGCTTTGTGAACGGCTACTTTCCTGTTAGGCGTACTTCAAAATAAAAGTCAACTCACGTTTGTCCAGTGAAATGCTATTAATGTTTAGCCAGTGAAATGCTTTTTACTGTGAAGCCGTAGCCTTAGTGCTCCTTTTGTTAATAACTTAACTTACTGCGCTGATCTATATATAGTGTTTTTTTATGTAGAGAGTGCCCTGTCCCTGGCATTACAGGTGGTGACACATTTATTTTGCTAGAAAAACCGGCAGAGCACATATCTTTCCCCAGCCAAAGTGGCCGGCGGTCTCAATAATTTACTAATCGCTTAGACTAAATTGGCGAGTGTTATAGGCCATTTGAGCCCTGCACGACACTCTCCGCTGATCACAGTGATGGTGCCGCGGAGACACCGTGCATGTTATGTTGTCTTCTAACTTTATAACTCGCGTGTGGGTATTTTGACAGCATATGTTATAGACTACGCATGTGTGAAGTGGAGCCATGACGTCAGAATTACCAGGGAAAATGGTTTTGGTGTTTACAAGAAACCAAAACCGTTGTGTTTTCCAAAATTTCCTCCCTGGGAGTTGATCTCAAAAACTTGCGGTTTCATGCCTGCATTTGCTGTTTTCATGTAAATTATATATTTTGTGTTTTCGTATAAACAGCACCTTAGAGCAGCTATTAATCAAAATGTAAGGAATCATAAAATATAGTATGCTAAAATACAACCTTTCTGTTGCCACTATCTAAAAAGGTGGACAATAATTTTTTAATTTGGTAGCGCATAGTGAGAAGATATTCTGATTTCGACAAAAAGGGATTTTGACAACAAGCATTCTCCAGAATCGCTGACTCCACTTTTAAATCACAAATTCTTCTTAATTAGTCCAAACATCACAGTTAGCATACAGAGGCTAGATTAAAACGACGACTGTGGGGCGACTGTGGCTCAGTTGGGAGAGCGGGTCGGCTGATGATCAAAGGGTTGGAGGTTCGATCCCCGCCCTGCCACCTGTGTCATAGTTGTTGTGTCCTTGGGCAAGACACTTCACCCACCGTGCCTCGTGTGAATGTCGATAGTTAGCCTGCTATCAGTGTGTGAATGGTAACGTGGGAAAGGAAAACAGGTCTCCCTTGCAAAAGAGTCTTCGGCCTCAATGGGATTTACCTGTATAAATAAAGGTAAAAAAAAAAATAAAAAAAAACAGGACATCATACCTGCTCACACACGTCATGAAGGGCTGCTGACAGCACGCGGTAGGCACTGGTCTTGCCTCCAAAGGGCTCGCCCACAACCATGAAACCATGCCTCACTATCATCATCTCGAAGATCTGCAGAATTTTCTCTGCAAAGAACTCAGTGACTTGCAGGTTCATGAGCTTGCAGTTCTCCTCAACGGCCTGCATCAGGATGCGGTAGTCTCGGTCTGGAAGCTTGACTCCGGGGAAGAGGTCAGAGGTGATACCCTGAGAAACAGTGAGAAGAGAATCTTGGAGATGAATGAAGGATCACACATTCGTAAAGGAATAGTTCAACATTTTACATTTTTAGCTTTTTGCCTAAGTATGGGGGCGCCCTTAGCTCAGTTGGTAGGGCGTCCCCCCCATGGGCCTCGGCCAGTAGCGGACCCGGGTTCGGTTCCAGCCCGCGGTCGTTCTCTGCATGTCACTCCCCTCCCTGCCCCATTTCAACTCTGTCTCTACACTATCAATAAAGCATAAAAATGCCCAAAAAATATCTTAAAAAAAAAAAAAAAAGGCTAAGTATGAAAAAGATTTGAACTATTCCTAAAGTTTTCAACAACACACTCATGCACCTTAAGATGTGATGGAAACACGCTTATTCAGAGGCTCTGTGTAAGCAACCATTCGCACATGCACACACATACTCCAATGAACTTGAGCCTCAAACAGACTAAAATGTTCTTTGCGCATGGTGGTTCCAAAGGAAGTGACTGGAATAAACGTGTGCTGACATCACTTGATGTGTATCGCTCCATTAATTACGACAGGAGGAGATGCACTCCATCGCACCTCAAATAGCTTCAGATCATGGGACAGGAACTTGGGCAGATTGACATCAATAATGGATCTCAGCAACAGGGTGTCTTCATTCTCATCTGGAAAAGCCAGCTGCAGTGCAACAGCACCAAGGAGGAAGAGGAGAACAGAGTTAAAAAAGGCAGACAATAAGAAAATACACTAAGGGAAAGAAGGAATACCCATGTAGTAAGAGGCAGTTGAATTCTAGAGCTTTATGAAGACAAAAAGTTGGCTAATAGAATGTCAATGAAAAGTAAAGAAAATCTAATTTAATTCAAAAAGTAAAACTTTTAATATTGTAGATGCATAATAAATACAGTTAAATAAATCTAGAATAAACATACTTTTCAGAAGGTTGACATTTCTGTATTATAAATCCTCTCTCACTTCACGCACCCCGCAACAAAAACGTTGTTTCTTTCTGGAAAATCTCTCAGAACTGTCTCAATAACTGTATGAGGCCTTTAAACAGAATGGTTTTGTAACTGACAGTAGAATTAGTTTGTGGAAAGCACTGACCTTGAGGTTTCCGGCAGCAGTCAGCACAGACTTAACAGCCCTCATCCCGTAGTCGTAGTGATGCTGCATGGACAACTGCTCAGAACACAGTCGATAAGTGGCCACGATTTTCACCGACAGGGGCCTTGCGGTCACAAAGCCGCAAGAATACAGCACAATTTCTGCGATCATCCCATAGTCCGGTACCATCATAGCCACAGTCCTGAACAGAGCCTGGTGTAAAGAGACCATTTCATAACATGTTGCTTTAATGTAGCTCTCAAGTATTGCATTTTTCTGATGTTATAGGTTATTTTATTTGAGCCGTTTTTACATCTGTAATTTTTGGAGACAGGTATAAAACACACCTATATTTCGGACGACTTTTTGCCACGAAAAGATGAATGCAGACTTAAATTCAAACTCCCAGATTATATGCGAAAACTCTGCATTCCAGACAATTTCAAGAGAAATAATGGCTGATAGTGTACCTTGAGGTTATCTGGTAACTCAGAGCGTCCAGCGTAGCCAGGATTCATAGTAATGAACACAGCACAGGAGGGGTTCAGTCTAAGCTCTGACCCTTCAAACTGTAGCATCTCAGCACCGGAAATAATCCCTGGACACACAGATGCAATCAGATACAGCATGTATCAATTTGAACTTTGAGCCAAAAAACTGAGCAGTGTCAAAAAATGCTACAAATCTATCAGTTTGCTTTGTGCTCTTTCTGGGATTTAGGGTTCTGCCTTTCTGGACACATTGAAGACACTGTGTTTTCGTGAAATTAGTAGATGAGAAATTCACGTGCCCATCAGAGGCATGTCATGAGCCTAAGTCTAAAAATTACTGTGAAAAGTCGTTTTTGCAACAGTAAATTATATTAGCATTTTCAAACTTTAGGAGCACTTTACACGGTGAAAACGTGACAGTTTTCCCGTTTTTGGTTTAAAAAAAAAACCCCCGTTCAGACACAATTTATTTGAAATATTCACTCGTACACATGTTTTCAGAGGAAACGGGCCGAAATCGCTGTTGTAAGCATGCCAAGCCAATAGTCAGCGGTGACACTTAGCCTAGTTAGTAGATAGCTCTTCCGGTACAATTTGATGCATAAAACCTTACTGTAACCGAAAATTAATGCCACTAACGTTCATAAAGCGGTTGGTGTAAGCTTGGGGTTACAAGTAATGTAAATGACAAGCTTTCTGTCCTCTTATTTCACCGCATTGAATTCGTGAAAACAGAAGACATGCTGATAGTGAAGGGGCTTTGTGAGCGGCTACCTTCCTGTTAAGCGTACTTCAAAATAAAAGTCAACTCACGTGTGTCCAGTGAAATGCTTTTACTGTGAAGCCGTAGCCTTAATGCTCCTTTTGTTGAACAGTAGCCTAACTTAACCGCTGCGCGCTGATAGTGTTTTTTAATGTAAAGAGAGCCGTGTCCCTGGCATATAGAAGTGACACATTTATTTTGCTAGAAAAAAAAAACAGGCAGAGCACAAATCTTTCCCCAGCCAAAGTGGCGGGTGGTCTCAATAACTTACTGCGGTAATCGCTTGGACTAAATTGGCGAGTGTTAGCCTATATTTTAGCCCTGCACGACACTCTCCGCTGATCACAGTGATGGTGCCGTGGAGACACTGTGCATGTTGTCTTCTAACTTTATAACTCGCTTGTGGGTATTTTGACAGCAAATGTTATAGACTACGCATGTGTGAGGTTGGAGCTGTGACGTCAGCGTTACCAGGGAAAATGGTTTCGGTGTTTACAAGAAACCAAAACCGTTGTGTTTTCCAAAAAATCCTCCCTGGGAGTTGATCTCAAAAACCTGCGGTTTCATGCCTGCGTTTGCTGTTTTCATGTAAATGATATAGTGCATCCGCGAGAATATTTTCGCGTATGCACCGTTTCGTGTTGTCGTGTAAAGTGCCCCTTAGTTTGAAGCCGTATGCCCGTTTGGCTCTTGCCACTTAAGACACAAGGCACTTTATGTCCATAGCTCACTAGGACACACTGCTGTGCTGGGTGGAACAAAGCTGTGCTTGAAGTTTGACCAGCCAGCCTACACAAATTGCCTTAGCTCCGCATTGAATCTCTTTGTAGTCAAAAACCTGCGTCTTCACTGGCCAGTGTGTACCAAATGTGTTTCTGGTAGACTGCCAGCTTGTGGAAAGATCAAAGGGAAACAAAGACAGAATGTCAACAAAAAAGCAAACCTCTCTGTATGGTGAGAATCTGTTGAGCCACCACAGACAACACCTCCAAGTCAATGCGGTTAAACTCATCAAAGCAGGCCCAAGCTCCACAAGACAGAAGGCCCTGGACACACACACACACACACACACACACACACACACACACACACACACACACACACACACACACAGCCAAACAAACACATAATTCATTACTACATATTTGAAGAGTATGTAAGATTTCAGGACATATAGTGTGAGGACATTGTATTAAGTGAATTTCACTGTGAACAGAAATGGGATTTTTTTCTGATATTTAGTGTGATTTGTGTGGCTTTCCACAGTCAAAATAAAACACATAACTGTAATCACAAGACAGTGATCAACTGCAGCTGTAATGGGGGGGTGGGGGGTGTAGACACTGATACTTTCATTATGTATTTTATGCCATTCTGGGATGTTACAAATAAGAATTGGATGTAAATGTAACAGCTGTGTCCCCTTGTATAATCTGACTCATTAAAGTGCTGATAGTTATGTTAGTGGTATGTTCTAATCTGGGAGCATCTGTTCTGGCACACTTCCATCTAAGAAGAGGACAACAGCACCTGGGGATGTTTACTTTGGATTACTATCAAAGGTAACATTGTATGGGGGCGCCCTTAGCTCAGTTGGTAGGGCGTCCCCCCCCGGGCCGGGCCCAGCAGCAGACCCGGGTTCGATTCCTGCCCGCGGTCGTTCTCTGCATGTCATTCCCCTCTCTGCCCCATTTCACCTCTGTCTCTTCAAACTGTCAAATAAAGCATGAAAAATGCCTAAAATATATCTTAAAAAAAAAAAAGGTAACATTGTATCTACATGACTGGTTTCACTAGAGTGTGTTCTTTCATTTTCACTGATGTATGTTTTTATAATTGTAAGAGAAGTGAACTCACTTTGAAGAACTTGCCCAGTGCAATGTAATCCAGTCCATCAGAGCAGTTGAAAACCACACACTGCTTGGCCACGGCTTTGGCCAAGTCTTTGGTTGTCTCTGTTTTTCCTGTGCCAGCCGGGCCCTCAGGGGCCCCTCCCAAATAGAGGGCGAGGGCACCAAACAAAGTTCTGAAATAGGAAGAACGGACAAGAGAAAGCTCATGTACAGGCCTGTCATTAATCTGATTATGTGTTTCCTCACTGTGCTGCTGTATGTGCATGCATTTTTATCGACAGTAAATATGTCAAAACAGGTCCACTCCAGCTCGCTGAAATAATACTGTCACATGTTGAAGTGACTGAGAGCTTCACTGCAGGGGAGCTGTGTTGTGGAAGGTGGGAGCTTTAAGTGCTAGGCTTTCAGACAAATGCATTTTCCTATACACTGCAATGTGGAGGTTTATTTTACTGCAATACAGGGACTCTGCACTAATGTTATAGGGAAGTAACCAAATGGTTGTATAGATATTCAAATTAAATTCTATAATCTGACCACACAACACATTTTAAGTCAGAACTGGATAGCAAACCCTGAGGGAAGAAGATATATATATATCTCTTTTTTTAAATACATTTTTTAACTGGCGTTTGTATAGTCATTACACATAGACGGCTTTTAGCTGCAAGCATATCCATCAAATAAAAATGAGAGTAGTGGCTTTACCGGTAGCAGCGATCAGTGAGTGGGGTAATGACCAGACGTGGAGTGTTGCCCAGGTATTCATAACCATAAGGCAAACCAGCATTGATCATCTTGGTCTGGAGGGTGTTCTCCTACACAGGGTATGACGTAGGGTTCAGAAGTCAAACACAGAGTATTCATTATGAGTTAAGATTAAAGCCCAAAGCCCTTTTACATACCAACCAGTAGTAGCGCAGTTGGCTAAGCCACTCAAAGTCATTCTCGTCACTTATTCCCTTTTGCACCAGTATGGCGAGCACATCCCTGGCGTGGACGTCCAGCACAACAAGGCCTCCGAGGGTCACCCGGTTCTGCTTGGAGAGCTTGCCACGTACCAGAGCCACAATGTCGTCAATCTGTCTATTATTTTGAACCAAGTAGTCATCTAAGGCCTGAGGGAGAAAGGCATGATTACATAGAAGGCAGAGCATGCTGGGCTTTATCAACACAGAGAGAGGATGCTATCAACACCTTATCTATAAACTGAAGGTTAGAAGTCTGATATAAAGGATATTAAAAGAAAAGTATAACCAGTGAATCAAAGGGGGGGGGGGGGGGGGTTTCCAGTCCAACTATATACAACAGCATAATGCTGCAACTGTTTATAACAGCTGACCTCTGCTGGATACATCAACTAAATAGGATGTGTCAGCTTATGAGACATAGGTGCTCTTCATTCCATGTGAAAGATTTAATACAATTTGTAATTCTCATTCAGTCCAGCTGTTCTCATATCCACCAAGTCTTTGTGTTCTGAATAAGAGGGTAGCTTGCAGATAGTGTCAGCAGGTAAGTCATTACTGTGACTAACACTTAACTGTTTGTCATACACTGTTTATCAAAACGTGATCAGACTTTGATGACCTCATTCTGAGCAATGTTTTAACCCTTTATTTAGGCTGTTTCTCATGCTCTGACTGACATGACATACTTCACACCGGATACAACCCTAGTTACGACTTTGATACATCATGCAACTTCAGAGCATACAGTAGAGTGTGCGCTCCAGATACGGGTTACCATGGTTACAGCTTTGATTTGGACATCATGGAACTTGAAAGCAAACTGCATATGATGTGTTTCAGCAACTCGTGCTGGCTTTTGGTTTTAACCATGATTTGGACGAGTTGATAAAACCAATCTTTTAGTAAGTGCAGTATACAGACTATTTTTCTATCCAGGTGGCTATAAGAGTCTTTAAGGATTCTTGAGATTCCTTCAAAACAGCAAAAGGTTTTGTTAAACAAAATTACGTTTCTTTCAAAGATAGCCAGGAATTCATCTTTTAGATAAGACAAAATGCTCAGCGTTGTGACTGAAATGTCCAACTATATACAACAGCATAATTCTGTACACTAGAGGCACAAACTAAAGCTAACTGTAATTGAGGTTCTTTATAAAAGATCTGAGGTTACACCATTAAGTGCCTTCTACTATGAAAAAGGACCTTAAACTAACATTACATATGTAAACTGTCATTCAGAATACATCATTTGTGTAAATAAATACAATAAAAAGTTGATTACCTTCTGTCCTGATTTAATGGCTTCATGAATATCCTTCGTCCAGTAGACCTGTGAGACACAGAGCACGGTCTGGCCTGGCCAAGCACGCACCCAGTCGGTCCTAAGCTCCTTGGGGTATGCCACCAGTGCCTCCCCAATTACCTAAAATGGACCACAAATTTAACCTGGCCTCTTTATAGACAGTATATAAAGAAAGGAGCCTTCAATACAGTGCAGATTAAATGTGTTCGGGTAAAAAGTTATTTGAACATCCCTAAAATAAAATATGCATTTACGTGTGTGTCATTTGCTTAATAACAATCCACACAGCACCTTTTGCAGAGAGGCCATCATGCCATTCTCCAGTTCCAGTAGCCACTTCTCCACCTGGCCTCTGGCTTTGGCGGTTGAAATGACATCCAGCAGCAGCACCACTTCCCCCTCACTGCTCTTCATATGGGTGATGTCCAGCACATCAGTGAACACCACATTAGCGACACCTTCAAAGCACTTCTTCAGATGGGGCTGCACCCTATAGGAGAGTAAGACAAGGGAATTGAATCACCTAGGTACTATCTAATGTGTACAGTACATTCTGATCTAATGTCAGAAGTATATCTTACAATTGCCCTTTACATTGTACTGTAAGTGACATTATGTGGACATTTTATGGGCTTACCAATATGACCAATGCCACTCACAACTGTAACAGAGATACATTTCCATTTAAAGCAAAACAGGCAGAGATTGAGAGGTTAGAACATCTTTTGTCGGGAATCATATAAATTATTAACCAAACGCCCTGTGTGAGGAAACAGTGGGTTATCAGTCAGGACTTTGGAGGTTGGGTAGGCATTGAAGCTGAATATTTTTTAGTTTTGCAAAGGCCACAGCTCTTTAAATTGTTTTCTATTAAATGTTCTTCACTTGCCGAAAATCTGCTATTTGGATGGAAAATTGTCTGTGGTTTCAGCATGTATTTCACTACAACTTTTGTCACATAACTTTAATTGTCTCAGACAACGCTATGATTGATGGAAAGTCAAGTATTTTACAGAGGGCCAGCCACGATGCTGCTCATCCTGACCCCTAGGTAGTCCAATTATACACAATCATAAATGCTATTTATTATAAATACAATGTTTACCTAGTTGGGTCTTTGGTCTCAGAAAGGATTTCCAGCAGCTCCTCATTGGAGAGGAAGAAGAACCGAGGGAAATAGACACGCTTCTTCTCCAGGTAGGTGTTAAGACCTTTGAGGATCATCTCCAAAAAGTCATTGGACTTGTTCAGCTTCTCTAGCATCTTGTCGATGGCTATCACTGCCAACACGTGCTTGTCCTAACACAGACAGGAAATAAAAGGGTTTAATATTCACTTTGGCCAAGTGCTTTTAGTTGATTTCAAAAACAGTTTCCCGAGGTCGACCAACCTCTTTATTATTGACGTGTTTAACAGCTTTGAAAAATGTCAGGTCCATTTACACTTGTTTCAAGTTCCAAGTTTCTGGTCTCTTGTTGAAGTAAATTTGCACAAACAGCTGATAACTAAACACTGTAAAACTCGTCTCACATAAATGAAATATTTGTTTCCTTGCCCTCTTTCGACTGTAATGCGTTTTCTAATGGAGCACTCAAAGCAACTAAAGAAAGCAGCAATTGTTGGCATTAATGTATTTATAATGTAATTACACCATAACTTCAATAAATTGGCATAAAGGAAATTGTAAATGCTGGCAATGTATTGTAGCTTTTGTTCACTGAGTAAAACGCATGACAAGAAGATGGATTACTTGTGTTGATATTTTTCTGTCACAGCTTCCTTGAAGATCACACTTAAACATTGCAATACCCTCCTTTAGCAACATTCACTCTATGTCCCACAGTTAGGCCCACCTGTCACTGAATGCCCTAAAAATAGGACAGTTAAAGGCCAGGACACACCAGTCCAACTACCGACCGTCGCCCGAAAATGGAGTCTGCCGATTCAGGCAGCTCCAGTCTGCCCGTCGCGGCCAAAAAAGTGCAAAGAACACACCGAGCCAACTACTGACTTTCCGTATGCTCTGCGCTTGCGCAGGACGTAATGTCTCCATAACAGCAGGCGGCGCTAATCTGTATTGTGGCCCAAAAAAATACGGTAGTCGGAAATGATGGGACAGCTGTCTAGACCATAAAGAGCACCATTTTTAGCAGAGAGTGTCGAGCATGGTGTCGAGCAGTCAAGAAGGGTTGATGCATGTGAGTACTCGCTGAACGAAACAAACAAAGAAATTAAAACAATGGCTAGCGATGCGATACTGCTGTTTGTGCTACCCGCCTCACTTCCGGACTTCACTGATTCTCTAGCCCTCCACCAATCAAATTGCTCCGACTGAAAGACTGCCCGACGCCGTTTGAACATGTTGAATCGGCTGAAAAGAAGCCAGACGACATCTACGGCGGCTGATGTCACCGAATACACCAACAGATTTGTGTCCCCGCCCCTTCCAGACTCTCCGACCATGTCCGATGATCGGGCCGGTGTGTCCTGGCCTTAAGACAGTAAAAGAGACTTCACCCGAGGACTGTTAAGAACCTATGAAAGACTTCAGCTCTGATATCATCTAATCTGTACACTAATTCAATATCCCCTGGAACTGTCACCGCCAGGAAGTGCCTGAAAAAGTTGATCTAATCGTCAAGGTTGGACAGCGAATGCTAGAACCTGCTCATATGAAAAGGTTCTCGATTGCCCAAAGTTTGATATCATCCTCTGAACGGAACAAAATCAAATGCAGGAAGGAGCAGATTACAGAGCTAGCGTGGAGCCAAAGTGAAAAACATTGAGTGACATAAGAAAATGCTATGTCATCTTTCTATTGCTAACGATTCCTGACACAAATAAAAAATAGAAAATGTGTAAGCTTTGTTTTTCTACAGTAATCAAGCCTCACTAACCCAGATTGCTTATAAACTAATCATTTAATAATAATTTCAACCTGCACCATTACCACTCTTCTGAAAGAAGAAACACATGTTGATATGGTGTTTAGCTTTTGCAAATAGAAAACAATAAAGTGTATACTGTAAGGGAAAAGGCTAGTATAGTTGAATAGCTAGCCTCATCTCTGTTTGATGTAATCAATTTGCCTTGAGCTCTAAATTTGATGTGTAACTATAGACAACTGGATGTTGTGAGTCTTCACATCTCCTAGCAACGTGAAATGTTCAGCTCAAACCAACTACAAATAAATAATTTCTTTAAATTTCTTTGAATATCTTTGAAAATATATATAAGCTGATTATCAAGAATAAAACAAAAATTACAAATGTAATGTTGCCATATACTACAAAGAATATTCTAAATAAAACAGGAAATAAGTTCACAGGAGATATTACATTTTGAGCAGTGAGTGTTTTGGGCAGTGTGTGTAATACACAGTATTTCACAATAACAGATGCTCCAGAAAAGATCTACAATCTGTACTGTTGGAAAAGCCGCAGTGAATAGGATGAACATTATTGCATTGTTTTTTTTTTATTGGCACAACGTCTGCTTTGTACCAAGTAAGGTTCACTGTCCATTCGGTGGAGGTGCAGCCACTGAATTATACTTTTAATCTTCTCAAATTGCGTTCCAAACCACAACCACAAAGATGATCTAAAATGGTATAATAAATGTTGTTGATCTCTCATGATTTGCTATTGATTTCTTAAGAAGACTGAAGCGGAAGCAGTGGCTGTGCGACTCATGCCAAAGTGATTTTTCTATACTTGACTCAAGTACAAAACACAAGTGATAAACAAATGGTGAATAAGAAATTAAACCATTTACATGTATTCATGAGGCAATAGCCGGGAGAAAATACTTTTAAAGGCTAAACCAAATATTCAGGCTTGGAATGTGTTTAACTGTACCACAAAATTTGAATGGCTAAGGATGTCTGATTGAGATTCATGCTTTTCATAGATTTCATTAGACATGGGGTTTTTGCCCATTCTTTAAGAGGACAATGTAATAAGAGGGATATTTTCAGATGGTGGATTGTTTCTCTCTCAGCTCATTACAGGGTGCGGTGTGCTGCAAAGTTAAAAGTAGCTTCATAGAAATAGGTATTTTAAATGAATTTCACCCTGTTTTTCCCCCAACAATTGTACATGCAACAGCAGATAAATGACACATTAAAACAGGCAGCATGTGAGAGAAAATGAAGTTATGATGTGGGGGCTGTGAGGAACTGTAAATTCAGTGGATCTTGAGCAGCTCCCAGTGGTTAAGCCGATAACTACAGCCCAGGCTGAAACCCTGATGTGATTTGTCGATAAGGGAGCTGTACTGTAGCATGCCTTCTTCGCTCACACTGTGTTGTGTAGTGGAGATGACTCCAATTTCATGCACTGATGATCAATGTTATGGAAGAAATGAAAGGATGTGTTGTTTGTCAGATTTTGATGCAGTAGCCTATGGGTCTATGCAGAAGGTTTTTCTTATAACCAGCTTACATGGTATGGTGCATTAGAATAATTTCCTTCAAACATTGCTATACACGTATAGTGTAAGTTAGAATTCTAATGACAATTAACCTTCTTAATCTGCAGTATTGAGCATTTCCTACCTATCTACCTGCTGAGATACCATTAAATACATGGACATTATTACAATTAAATTATGAAGCAACACATACACAACACTAGAAACTAAAAAGATTCTTCCAACAGTAAATACCTCCAGTCAAGCATTGAATTTCTTTTTCAAAATTCAAAATTATGATAAATAAAATTCCAATAAAAGTCTCATGTTCATCCCCCTGAGACAATTTTATAAATTATCAGAAGCAAATTTTGAAATATTTATTTGATATTTAAGATCAGTAAACAGAGAGGGATTATTTTGTCATGTTAACATGTTTTGCGAGGACTTGTTCTCAGATGTCTCACGCTCTGACACACAAATTTGAGACAAATAGTGGTATTTGTCAAATATTTAGTTTTTCTTGCACTTAAGGGAGGTCAAGGAATTTACCATTTGTCCCAGACTTTGAGCTACATGACATCCACTAAGAATGGATTGCGCTAATAGCTTCATGAATGACGGCTGTTACACACAGAGTACAGGTTTACAGCCCTTATTAAATAAACCTGAGCTCCATCAAAATAGTTTTTTCCTATAAGTACACAACACACTTCCTGTAGATTTCCCCCATAATATAACATCAATTCAATATAATTCAAAGCTCACAAGTGTTGAAAAGAGAGAGGGAGACAGAGAGACGGGTATTATAGAAAGATTGCGCGGCTTTAGTATACAGGTTTCATACGCGGTAATTGCTCTACTAAAATGGCCTGTTGCAATTAGCGCTGGCCTTTGATGATGCTTTTTGCAACAAGGCTTATTTGCATAGGAAGGGAGCAATTTTGCACTGGATTTAGAATATTCCTTCATTTAAATAGAATGGGCCAGACACACCTAGGGCGCTATCTGCTCGGCAGCAGTGGCGTTTTCTCCCGGAGGCCAAGGGAAGCCAGGCTTCCCTGTTTTTTAGGCTGTAGTTGTCATCCAATAAAACATTTTTATTAACAGTTTCGGTAATTCTTTTGTGCTGTGTTGCTGTCATTTCTTCCCCATTTTTCTCCTCTCATTGAGCATTTCGCAATGCGCAAAACAGCGCCCCTATACAGTTACATTCTGAAGACGCGGCGAAACACGATACTGCACACTGTATGTCCGCGAGGAAGCCAGCCCGAGCTGGCATCCCTTGGTGAAAAAAAGAAAGAAGGATTGACCAATCAGGTGAGGCTATTGTCTTGACACTGCCCTCCTGTGATTGGTCAGGAGGGTGTCATGAGGGTGCCAAGGGAAGCCACTCGGCCCTTGGCTTCACACCAATCAAATCAAAGCATCATTATCAACGTCACTGAAATTTAACAACAATAACAATAGCGGGAGATTAGCATGTTTGCATTGTTATTATATTAGCAAGAACAGTTATGAGAGTGGAGATTTTGAGTATTTAGTAAAAAATTATTTTACCAAACTGCCAATTGAGGAGCCATTAAAAATCTAATCTGACGGCAGGCCAATGCCTGTGGAGAGAAAGAAAGTTTATCGCACTTTCAGTGAGGAGAACTATGTCCGCACCGAGTGGCTAGCTGGTAGCGGCAATCTTCAGCTAATGGCCTTCCTCTACAAATAGTGAGTAAAATACACACCTTCTCCCGGCGCGGGTTAACTGTTCCCTTAACTGTCCGTGTAGCTATGTGTGTTATGTTTTGTGTTATTTTATTGCTGAATGTGCCTTGATTGCCTGGATTAAGTTGCATTGGTATCCACTGAAGTTGTTCTGGGTTGTTTTAAGTAGAGTTGTATAATGAACATTTGGCCTAGTTCTTAAACGAAAAGGATAGAAAGTATGTGTGTATGTCAAGCACATACAACTGATTGTGTGAGTCGTGTCTCACGGGAACGTGAAACTTAAAATAGCCTAAAACGTCCCCTAATTATATTGTGAATGAATTCGAATCTGTATTGGGTATTAAGCGGCTAGTTGTGCATTCCGGTCGGGGTGGGGGGTGCATTTATAATAAAAATTATAATTTAATAAGACAATTAGGAGGTGTGTGAGTGAGAGAGTGAGAGAGTGAGTGAGTGAGTGAGTGAGTGAGTGAGTGAGTGAGTGAGTGAGTGAGTGAGAGAGAGAGAGAGAGAGAGAGAGAGAGAGCGAACGAGCGGTGTCGGACAGATTACAGGTGTGTGTAAATCCTGGTAAAGTGACCAGGCGCTATAATAGCTCTTGTAGTTACATTAAATACAAGCTGCGACGTAGCCTACCCTTTTCTGTCCCCCACCTTCCAATAAACATGTAGATTAAAGGTGTTGTCTCACTTGGCTTCCTCAAAAAAAATCCCCACGCCACGCCACTGCTCGGCAGGGCAGGGCAGTTTAATTGCAGTCTGCGCGCATTTCCCCCTCTGCGCCTGCTCTGTGGATAGGGTGCTATTATTTCTCTCATTTGGTTTAGCAAGCGCAAAAGCAGCGCAATCCTTTAGAGGATGTGAACCTTACTGTCTTAGACCGGCCTGATCTTTGTTTCTCTCCTGAGAGAAACTAATGTGAAGTCTATTCTCAGCAGGCTAGCTGTGGGTGTTTTTGAAATTGTCTTTAACATTGATATAACAATGATACACACAGCTAGGAGTAGAACCCTTGTAGGCTGCTTTTATCTGTACTTCACATCGGTCTTCTGAAACAGTAGGCAGAGGTAAGCAGTGAAGCCTACCTATCCATTTGGAAGAATTTGGTCTTCAGTGCTAAGTAATTACCTTAAATACGGAAGAAAACGAAAACACCAAATAGTGTATTTACTTACTGCTTAAATATCCACTGCGGATAACAATGAAAAGCCCTTTCTGACTGTCCAAGCTTATAAGTAGCTGTGTTAAGGCTCAACAGTAACAACATTCACATTAGAAATAGGTTTTGTGACAACACATTTTTTTGCAATGCTTAATCAGATTCACGTCACAATTTTAACTAAACATAGGACACAGGAAAAGAAAATTATTTCCCATCATACACACAGTACCATACGTACTTCACTGAACTAAACAAAAGCTTGCTAAATGTAATATATGTGGCCCTATTTTCCTGAAACTGGCTGAGAGCAAATGCAGTATAAAGTAGCATTAGCATGCTCCATAACACTGTACACAACTCACAGTAGACTAGACAGTGCCAGTGCACATCTGCGTGTGCAGGTTCCCTGTCCCTCTGTGACCTCATTTTCTTTGTGGCCCAGTGTAGTCCTGCCCCTTCCAGACAAAATCCATAATTTCTATTTGACGGTGCAGTCAGGCTGGGCTTTCTGGAGGACACTGCCTGAAATTGATGTGTCTCATTTCAGGTCTACTGAGGACGCCAATTACCCTTTGGAAACTCTTTGAGGATGCTTGTGCAATGCTCCCTCACTATCCTGGTTCTGTTGTTTTTTGTCCTGCCCTCTTTCTTTTCCTACTCTCTCTTTCTGCACCCATCTCATCTCATACTTATGATTGTGTTAAAAGTCATGAGAGAAAAAAAGAGAGCATGAATGGCTGCCTCTAAACAAGCTGACATGACTAATATACTTTCTGATCAGGTTCGCAGCACTTATTTCCAACTTTTGTTTTTCCATAAGTAAAATGTGTGGTGTAGGTCGAGAGGATTGTAATCCCTCCAGTTAAAGTAGGTAATTATTCAAATACAGCAACCAGTCTTTAGGAAATGGCTCCGCACAGTGAATACAGCAGTTGGATTGTTGACTGTGTACCTACTCTAGCCAGATTCAATTTATGAAACTTATGTTGGTTTTGCTGAAGTACGTCACTGTGTGCTCCTCTAACTGTCCATTCTATTACTGTAAGAACTAGGGATGCACCGAACATTCGGCCACCGAAAAGGTTCGGCCGAAAATGTCAAAATAAGTCATTTTCGGTTTCGGCCCGAAACAGTTAAAAGGCCGAACAAAAGTACCGAATATTGACAAACTAAATGACAATAAGGAAATATTTTTTTAAAAGAGCTGCGCGCTTGCAAACCAGGAAATGGAAGTAAAGAGAGACGTAACCGTGTATGCGAGTCCACGTCTGGTCGGGAGCGCGCAGCAGGAGCAGTCTGTAGGCTGCGTGCATGATTATGTCAGAGTCCAGTGTGGGAGCATGTTTTCAAACTGGATGAAACACGGCGCAGACAGTGCAATGCTTTAAGCAGCATTAAGATAAAACGCTCGTCCAAGACTGATGTTTTATCACATTAGAAACACAAAAGCCTTGCACGAGCGAAGCAGCAATTCACCCAGTGAAACTAACGGTTGGTAACGGTGTCATTCACTGACACCTCGCCGGTGAGAGCCGCAGCGCAAAAAAAATCTGGTTTGACGGCGAAAATGATAATCATATTGTCCGTTAGCGCTGTGGGAGAGAGGGGGGGGGGGCACTGCGATCTGATTGCTCGAGCCTGAATACATTTCTTTATATGTCCATGGAATACAGAGCCATCTCGGCAAACTGACAGCGTAACTAAATATATGTCCAGTGAGCCGCCTCCCCCCGTTAGTTTCAGTCTACAGCCGAAAAAGTTACAATCACCTCCTAAGCATGGACATCGTTTAAAGCCTCTCATTGTTATGATCAGGGCTTTGATGCAAATTCTGAAGTCTGAACATTACGGTGGGAGCTGTGGTGCGTTTTTTAGAGCAACTCAACCTGCACTGCATTGCAAAAAAAGAAAAGAAAAAAAGGCAATAAGTCGATCTTTTTGTAGATTCTTCCTCATATAAGTCAAGGTACAAATCAATGAGTGGTTCACAATCACATTCCTAGTAAAATGTTAATTTTACTCTTAGATTTGAAGGTTTTACTGTTTATTTATTTAGGGTTGCTTTTTAGTTGTAGGCTATGTTTGAGGAGAACATTTGGGAGTTCATGTATGCAATGTTGAAAGAAGTGGCAAAATAAATAAACAAAACTGCAAAAGCCTCTTTCGGTATTCGGTTTCGGCCATTCGGCCAACTGTTTAATTTTATTCGGTTTCGGTTTCGGCCAAGAATTTTCATTTCGGTGCATCCCTAGTAAGAACCATTTACTTTGAGATGGTGGTGAAAAATATTAAACGGGTTGAGTATGTCCTAAGTTGGGCCCGACCGATTTGATTGGACGATTACAGCCTCTCTTGGAATAATCGGCATCGGCCAACAAATGGCAATTTGTTCTTTATTTTTATCTTTTATCAAGCAATTGTGTTTGGTGAAGGTAGCATTAATGAATAGCATTAAGGCTATAGCCTATTAACAGCAGCAACAGCAGGTGTGTTGTTATACATTGGATTAATTGACATTGACAGTTCCCCCTGCAACCAATAGCAGAGGCATTGGTCCTCTCTTGAATGTTAATGACTTGCAGTAAGATAAAATGCTTAATGTCTGAGTTTAAAAATGCATTATTAAAATAAGGAAAAACTTCCCTGCACACATTTTTGGCAGGGTTCAAAAAATTATTAAAAAAAAAAAATTGGGGAATTTTTCAGCCATTTAATTGGTTATTGGAAACTCCATATCGGTCAGGCCCTAGTCTGAAGAATTTAGATAAAATGTTTTCTTGTGCCTTGTCACTGAAAGTTCCTTTTTTTATCTTCTTCATTATAACATATCATGCTCAGGGGTGGATTACTGCACAGGCACACCGGGCACAGGCCCAGGGGCCCAAGGGTTATGGGGCCCAAAGCCAGAGATACTGATAGTAACTTTTCATGTTGCATAGTCAAAGAGCTCAGTCACTCATGTCAATAACAGGGTCCAAAAAGGAATAGCCTAAATATAAGGATACTCATTAAAATGTAACAAGATAGAAATCATCATGGGCCCCTCAACTAGTAGGGGAGAAATACAAAAGCAAGTTAAAAACAACAGCATTAGTAGCTCTGTCTTAGGGGCTTCATGAGGAGCCTCACACATACAGAAATAAGCTTTCCATATGTAAATGATATACTGCTCATATAAAGTAGCTATCCACCCTTTATCTGTTGAAATGGGCCCCTCCATCATAGAACATGGGTCTGCAGACCAATCTACTGTACTGTTTAAACAGTTACAGAGTAAAGAGTGCTGCCTGTTTTTCCTCTCCCAGATTGATGCATTTTACTTTAAAATGGTAAAAAAAAAATCCGGGGGGGCCTGCCCCCTAACCCCCCCGACAAGGACCAGGGTCCCTCCAACAGTATCCCCAAATCCTGTGGGAAACACTGACTTCCTTAATATGTTTTTGCCATTAATTGTATGTATCTGTGTGGAAAAGTCAGTGTACCTGACTGGATAGGGAGGAGTGGGGGGCCCATTAAGAGTTTGTGCCCAGGGGCCCATTATCTCATAATCAGTCTATAATCATGCTGCAATATTAAAATCATGCCAAAAAAAAATCAAACATCTTACCAGGGAAACTTGTTTCATGGTGTCCCTCCAGGTTTTGTCGACAGCTATGAAACGGCGTCCTTCTTCAGGCATCTGAGTAATAATGTCCGGGGAGCTGAATATGGGCTCCAGGTAAAGCCAAGTGGACTGCACCTTCAACCATTCATCCAGGATCTCTTGCAGGAGCAGCAGCTTGCCCTCCCATTCCCTACAGGAGAAAAAATAGTACATACCAGCATGACTGTCTTTGTCCTTCCAGACAGAAGTGATAAACTCACTATCAACAACTGTATACAAAATGTCTCTGTCCTGTTGTTTGTTTGCAGGGGTACAGACAGCTGCATAGCTATTTTCTAAAGCTAGTAATAAGGAAATGAGTGGTGGGGGGAAGCTTTCTATATTTGCTACATACATTCTATGTGCCCAAGTAGCAGGCATTGCACAGAATGGTAATGGGTTGGAGCTCGACAGTGAGTTTATAGTATTTTTCTCAAGTGATATTTTAGTCTTTGTGCCATGTCCAAAAGCAGAATATTCATAAAACATCCCATGACTGCTTCACCAAACACACACAAAAAAACAATCCAGTGCAAATAGGAGATAACATAACTGCCAGAGTTATAACATAATGCTAGAGTATCGTTAGCAAAGTACCCCAGTTTACCACCAAAAGTAAAAGCCCTGGATCAATAAAAAACAAAAGTAAAAGCATCCTAGCTTAATTTGAACGATTTCAACCGACCCGTCTAATATGTACTTCCTTCAAAACATTAGTGAGCTGTTTTTTTTTTAAACAGGAGCAAAATAATACTCAAGCTCATCTTTATCTCTTACCGTATCTCCACCTCGAAAGGCTTAATAAAGGGTGAGCCCCTCATGGTTTGTGTCTTCACAATGTGGTCGTCCAACAGCATCTGAACTTCTTCCACAGACGACAGGATGGAGGTGCCCGTCTCTCGGTAGGACAGTATGACGAACTCCATGTCACCCCACTCAGTGGACATTTTTCCCATGGCCTTCTCCAGAGAGTACTCCTTACTGGCTGCCTCACTGATGCTCTCAAAGCTGGCCAGGTGCTCGTCCAGGTGCATGGACAGATAGTGAGCCACACAGGCCTCTTCGTCCGGCTGCAGGCAGATGCCAGTCATCTCTGACATGGCTTCCCAGTGACGGTCACGCAAGCCTGGGTTGCACAGTACCTGGGGTGTACAAAAAAGACTTCAATAATCTTGTAGAAAGACATTTTAAATTCAAACTATGCTTTATGATGAAATGACAAAAGGCCTTGACATTAAAACATTTTCGATTTCTATAGATATTCAATTATTCAATCAAGGCCTGACCTGCACGATAGGAATGTTCTCCTTGAAGTCGTCCACCTTATTCTTCATAGCGGTGGCTATCTGTAGGGCTTTGGGTGAATCATTGAAGCCTTTCTCCAGCTTGTACAGTGTGCGCCAGTAGTTACCAACATCCCCTTCTACCTACATGGAAGGGGTTTTGCATTACAAGTAGTCACATAAAAAAGAAATAAAGTACAATGTCTATTAATTAATAAATGTCAGCAGTTAATTGCGCCAAAAACTGTTACACAATATATACTGTATATATTATATATATGCTGTATGTGTAAACATGTTTATATGTAAACATAAATCATAATGTAATTGTGTAAGAGAGGCAGTGACTCAAACCAGAGGGTTGAAGGTAGCTGAGGGTTTTTACAAATGAGTGGTTTAAAGCAGTGGTTCTCAATTATTTTCTGTCATGCCCCCCCTAGGGGACAGAAATTTTTTCGCGCTCCCCCTAAATTGAAATACTATTGAGAACCTGCTAATATTTATTTATTTATCTGTACAAAACCACTGTATGAGTTTCTGGCACGAGCATTCTGCATACAATCACCTTATTATCAAATTAGATAACACAAATTAGCTGAGATCACTTCTGCAGCAAAACAATTCAAAGTTCAGTTTATTAGCTCAATTTGTAACATTTAAACAAGACAGCTCAGTCTGTGTGAATCTCAGGACAGAGAAACAAGAGCAAATGATTCACTGAGGTTTGCATTTCATTCAAAGCATTTTTAAACTGTAAACATAGTTAAGGTGGTGTTTTTTTTATTATTATAGGCCAATAGGCCTTCTGTGATGCGATAACCAATAATTAATTAATGTATTAGTCTACTTGCTTGATTTATTTTTAAATAGCCTACAGAGACACTTGGAGACACATGTGGACATTTATTTACTGCAAATCGCGGCCTTTCGCGCGGATATGACCATACACAAGCATATGTGCTTGCTAGCACTTAATAAAAAAAATAAAAAAATAAAAAATGTTGGTCAGTTGGAAATCAACTGACCAAAGGCAGCACTGAAGCTATCATGACGATTAAATATGTCTCTGATCATTGGCAAGGGCATGATGGTTTGATACTTCAACTTTTACATAATGTCAAATTTTATAAAAATATATATTTCCAAGTTGTAATACCTTGTCTGGGTTCACACCCGAGAGCGGTCCATTGATCCACACCTCGTACTGGTTTAGGAAATCAGTGGAAGTCTCATAAAGGCGCAGGAAGGGTATGAGCCTGTCCTGGACCTTCTTACGCAGTGGATACTGGGAAACAGACCAGCCAAAGGCTTCCTCCTCTAAATTGAAATTGTCAATCTTTACAGATTGGCAGAAAGGTTGAAAGAGAATGCAGGGACATCAGAAGCAAAAAAGAAATAAACAAGGACATACAAAGAAAAGAGAGAAGGATAAGGAGATGAGTGTTGATGTACAGATGACAAACAGCAGATAAACAATGCAATGCTGCCATCTAAAGGTTAAATAATTGAAAGCACATACACTGTAACTAAACGTGCAATAAAATACAATAATGCACTGCACAATGAAATTATATATCTTTAGATCACAAGCATCTATATCCATGGACACCAATTTATTGAAGCGCTGACCTTTAATGTTATTTATAAAAGTACTTCTAAAACCGAATAAAACACTCTCCATATCTTTCATTTGTCATAGCTGTTCACCTTCAGTTTTGTCCACTCCTATGATGTAGCACTGAAATCGTCATTTACCTTTTCCATGGCTAACTCCAGTTTAGCATTGAGAGCCTGGGATTTCTTCAAGTACTTGTTGAGATCTGTCAGCTCATCAAAGGAGGCAAACTCCTCCACCTGTATGCTGTAGCTCTCCAGTTCTTCCTCAAAGCGATCACGGCACATCTGGAATGGACAAACAGAAGGAATTCTAGCAACCAACATTTTTTTAAATTTTGCATTCACATTAACTATTTAGTTCTACAGTTCTGATGCAAAATGTCCAGATTCCAGATCGAGGAAAACACAGACCTTAAGGCCATTCTGATATTGTTCTGTTTTTTCAGTGATGATCTGTCCATGTTCTTTAAAGATGGATGGCATACGCTTAAGCCATAGACACGTCTGTGTGTTGAGCTCCATGTCCGATGGTGAGAGGTTGACAAAGTCCATCAGGAAACACAGTTGATTGTTGGAGTCTGCCAGTCTTTTCTCCAACAGGGGCATATCTGTAGTCTCCATTTTATCCATGAAGGTCTGGGTGGGAGTAAAGGGCAACAACATATAATGGTGTAGTACTTAAATAAAGATACAAAACAAATAAAGTGCTTGGAGTACTACCACTGTACTGTTCTTACTTTCTTTCTTTTTTTAATATATACTGTATATTATATTCTGGTTATAATGCATACTATATTGTTTTCACACTAGACTTCAAGAAAATATTGTCGAAAAGAAAAGAAAAAGAACTACAAAGAAAAAGTTTTTATTTTTTATTAAAATATTTGTATGACATATTATTAATCAAAATGAGTGTGCTACATTACATGATCCCAATTCAGTTTTAAGTTACTGAACCTAATTTTCATGACCAAGTCAGTATGGAGGTATTGAATTGGGTTTTGTGTAAACATGAGAGTATTTTATTGATGGTATTGGTAAGTCAGTGGTCAGTATGCCAGGGCTGGTGGGTGTGTTAACCGTTCTACTGCTGTATACTGTGGGTGAAACTAGTAAGACGTTGCTGATGAATGTCCGTCTAATATCCGGCTTGGAACTAACTTCACCGCAGTAATAAACTTTATTTTGAGGTAGGCTAAATTACGTTAAGAAATAAAATAAAATGTGAATGGAGCCGTTTCTTTCAGCAGTTCTCAAACAACCTCGGCCCCTCGCTGTGCTTCCTGCAGCCTGCTGTCTTTGTGTATGAGCCTTAAGAGTAGGCGAACACACAGTGAATGACTCGAGTGAAGGGAGACTGAAGGGGAGATGCTTTGCTGAGGCAACGGGAACAACGCGCAACACAGCATAAAGATTTACTTCCCACTGTAGAGAACTATTATGTTGATGCTGAATGCTGTGGGGGAAAGTGAGACACTGTCTCAATTTCCCCCACCGTGAGGGACAAGTTAAGTTTAGTCTTAAACATATTTTAATGTAATATAACATAACATATGTTTTATTTTAATGTCATACACATTGTAGAAAAGCCATCATGCCAAGGAAATACACCAGGAAGACGACCTCGGGCAACCACACAGAAAGAGCACCTTCTCATCTTTCCCTGTAACCTTCAGGGCTGGAATGTAGAGTAGTTCTAGTTGTAGAGTATGACAGGCTGATGTTATAATCCAGTTGGGTCTTCTCCTGTGTTCTGAGTCCCAGGCTGGGACTCGCTTCTCGCTGGTTCTGATTTTCCTATGCTTTGACCCCCAGACACAAGCTGGCTCTAAAGGTGCGAACACACCAAACGCGTTGGGTGCGGTGGCCAAAGCGCCCAACCCACAGCTTGGTAATTTTGTGTCAAAAAATGGTTCAACGCGCCCAACGCTACGCAGCTAGTCTCCCCCCCGATATATTTATTCCCCTAATCAACCATAGCTGCTATCAGACCCGACCCGACACAACAGTGTTCATGTCCACACAAAAACAACAACAACACGGCCAACAATTGTGCCAAAAGACAAATAAACAGCAACTGAACGGAACAAATAGCCTTAAAACAGCATTGCAGATTCACGCCACTCGGGAATGAACACAAACAGCAAGGCAGCACCATACCAAACACATTTACAGCAGCATTGTGCACAGGACAGTAGAAAATAAAGGCAAATAGCCTACATTACCCTACCTGGCTGTGACGGGACCGTGGCTGGCGTAGATATAGGCATAAACACCGGTGCTTCGCTGTACTCGTTGTGAAAGTTCCCCGGACTTAGCCGTTATGTTTGGGTTCATTATGGAGGTGGTGGCCGCACACAACCGGGTGAGTTAACTAACGCTATCCGACCGGTGCTAACTTGGTTTATCGGCTAAAGCACAGCCGCTATATTCACTGAATTAACCAGGAAGCCCATTCTCCTGGCTCACTTTCCCCACGTCTTCTAACCCAACCCCGAGCGGCTTCATATCACCAGCCAGCCGCATTTCCTACTCGGTGTTTCTCAGCCTCTGTGTTGTCCTCCCACCCATGCTCCCACCGTGCCGATGTCCGTGACGTCGGGTCAAGCTCACCGCTGATTGGCCAACGCGGCTAAACGTCACGCGTTGGAGCGTTAAATGTTAAATTTTTTGAACTCGCGCGGTGGTGCGATGGTGCGGTGACACTTTGGTAACGCGGCTACCGCGCCCAAAGCGCCGCTTTACCGCAGCCAACACATCATCGCGCCTAAACCAATGGTTCCCTATGCAAAAATAGGATTTTTCAACGCTGCCACCGCACCCAACGCGTTTGGTGTGTTCGCACCTTAAGGGTCCTGTATTATGACCCCCAGACTGTGTTCTAATCTAACTGGTTCTATCTTTCATTTGAATCTTATTAAAACCTTTTGAATTATAATATGTTGTATTTGATTTTGTTCAGAGTTACTTTTAAGTGTTTAGAAAATTTGCTTTGCTTAATTGACTAAACCCCATCATTATTTTACTAGTCCGACATTAGTTCTGGAATGTGTGGCTAGCTTTCAGGATTCTAACTGTTACAATATGTGTTGTTATGGTAGTTTCAGAGTGGAAAAAGTAAGTGGATCAGTTTACCCCCAGCTGGTTCACTTTACCCCCTTGATTTTTCTGGTCTGTCTCAGTTTACCCCACAGCTGGGGTAAAGTGAGCCACATGACAACTTTTTTTAAAACAATCATATTTTCACTGCCCTTTGTCTTGAAAAAATTCTGCTAATTCCCATTTCTTGGAAACATCCTGAATTAATGGGAAATGTGTCAATTTGAGTGATAAATCATTTTAGCTCGCTTAGAGGGGAGCAAATGTAAAAAGTGGCTCAGATAACCCCGTTCTCCCCTATATATATAAAAAAATATATATATACGGTATATATATTGTTTTAGATTGTGGCGGGACAAATTAAACTGTGGAGGGCCCTGTGTAATACCATTCTTAACTGCTCTTTCGAGAGGTGTGTAGGACAATTTTACATGTAGCACACACCACAACAAGATGGTCTGTGTGACACGACTGTGGGGTAGTTACCTTAAGCTCGATCAGTTGCTGTGTGTCAGGTGGTGTGCTCAGGGCCTTCTCTGAAATCTTTTCAAATTCCTTGCAGAGCCTGTGAGAGGAAGAGTACTAATTCATTGACATATACAAAGGGTTTCAAAGACTCACAAACTTATCATGGCACAGTTAGGAGCTAAGAAGCCCCTATGAGGTACGGGTCGATACAGTAGTTTACACTGGGTCTAACATCAAAAAGGGTAATACTATTCGTTCCCTTTAACCTGCACAATGTTTAATTCCTGGCTCTAGAGGGGCCAACATAAATTCTACGTTTTACAGCAGTATATGCCAAACTGGGAATGGTTTTCAACCCTATTCAAAATTATCTCGCTGATGATGTGTGTGTGCATGTTGAGAGAAATTGTGAACAAACTGACCCTTTGTTGACCTCTTGATGGTCCTGTAGCATCCGTGTCACCAGTTTCTGCTGTAGATCCTCAACCCGCTTGACTAGAGAGTGAATAATCCTATGAGACTGAACCTCAAACATGCCAAGTCGTACCACCTAAAGCCCAAAGGTTCGGTCAGTAACACAATTTACATCATGAAGAAATGTGTTCTATGTGGAATGAAAGTTATTGTTAAAATTGGAGAGTAAAGAAACATAGCGACATCATTGTTATTTCTCCACAGTATTTATCTCATTTTAAAGGTGGAGTCAGTGAATCTGGAGAACACTTGTTGTCAAAATCTGCTGCCTGTCCGTACTGTCTGAGCACCTAAATAAAATCTGGTGTTAATACACAGCCTAGGCTCTGTAAACGGGCATGTTGCTAACTATATTGGGCCCCTTTATCAACCTACCAGTTTACAGAGCCTAGGATGTGTATTAACACTGGGATTTTTTTCTACGCAGACAGTATGGACAGGTAGCAGATCGTGAGGAGAAATGTGCAGATTTTGACAAAAAGTGATGTCGAGAACAAGCATTCTCCAGAATCTTTGACCCCACCTTAAAGCTTAATGGTCATTTCTAGTGAGTTTCACCTCCCTGATACAGTACCTTGCATGATGTGTACTCGATCTGCTCTGCAAGCTGCTGGTAGTGTTTCACCTCTACCATGATTTCCTGAACAGAGTGCTTCTCACTGAGGAACTGTTTCAAATCTTCCTCTGCCTGCCTGGATACCAGTGTGGCGTATTTATCATACTCATGGACAAACTCCCTGGGCCTGACACACTCAGCCCTGAACACCCTCTGCACCTCCTCCTGTTGGGCCAGAAGGATGCCTGGCAGGATGATGGGCTTCAGGCTGCTTCCAAACTGGGAGTTTGGCTAAGAAGACATCAAGTCCAGTATAAACCCAAGCAGAAAAAAAAAATGTTGTTTAGTGGTGGTAAGTATATGGTGAATGCAATGTCATGATCAGCTAACCATTTTTAGAAATCCGGCATATCATAATATGTTGAGAAAATATGAGACCTAATTCCCTGACTTACTGCTACTATTTTACATCCAAAGCCATTTACTGTGTATCAATGAGGTTAAGATGAATAACAGAAACACCTCTCTGTACAATGCAGTTCAACAGGAGCACAGAAAAAAGCCTCCAAAAGGATCATTCAATTGTATCAACACCTCTTTAAAATAGTTTCAACAAAAGCTGAAAATTACACTTAATGAAGGCATGATGGTTGTTTTAGACTGCATTAGTCTTAGCTAGGTGCACCTAGTGTATACCAAACACACACACACACACACACACACACACACACACACACACACACAAACGTTTCCTCTTACCCACTCAGGGTACAATTTGGTCTCCACACGAGGTACCATGCTGATAGACCTGAGCATGGAATCATAGACATTAAGGAGGGCCTCTTCATACAGTTTGAGGTCAGGCTCAAACTTGATCTCCTTGTCCTCCAGGATCAGATGCAGCACTAAGCCAGGGTGCTCATAGGCTCGCTCTGACCGCTAGACAAGGCAGAAACAGAGTGCAACATTAGTTGGCCACATGCTAATCTACTGTAAATCAAAGTCTTGACATTTGCTAAAATTACTTTTTTTCAGCCGACTCTATTCCACATCGCTGAAATATATTAGCCTTTTTTTAAGTTTTCTCCTACCGGGTCTTGAGAAATTAGATGTGTATAGTCTCTGATTGAGTCTATTGCGAGGTTTTGCAGCTGGGAGGTCATAAGTGTAGCTGCACAGTTGAAGAAAGACTGTAGCCTGCTCATGTTGCTGGAGACAGGCACCACCTTGCGCCTGCATCCCTGGTAGTAAATGTTTTGCACTTCAGGAATCCAACTGGTGTAGAAAAACAACAAAATTAGATTAAATATTATCTTCAGAGAATGTGTTGCATGTACTGCTCCATAATGCATCTACTGTATATTAAATAATTAAATAATAAACCCCAGCACCCTGAACTACCCACTCTATGTATTATGGCTGTGGTTTTATGTCTATCAAACTCAAGGTTTCAAAGAAGTAAATAATATATAATAAGAGGAATATTTGCTTTTGCGGGCATTCTGTTTTTAGCAATTACTCTGGGTACAAGTACCACCTCACCAAAGTCCGTTTGTATTAGGTATCAGTCTGTATAATGTAAGATGCATCATTTCAAAAGGTAGGGTAGATATGCATAATACAGTGTTGTTGTGATGTACAATTTTTGGAGCTCTGATGCAGGAAATGTGTTCTGATAAAAAACCTGGGGGTTCTTCAGGAGAACATGTATTCACTTATGTAATAGCCTCAAATGGCCACTGAAATAGCTATTGCACCTTATAGATTACATTATTAAGTCAGGGCTGTACGCTTATTTTTTTAGGTGGTAGCACTGGTGCTAGCAAGCAAAAAAATTCAGTAGCACAAAAATAAATTTGGTAGCACACAAAGTATGATCAAAAACTTGCTTAACCTTAACCCTTGCATTTCGCTCTAATTACCTTTGAGCATGTCATCTTGGTCTCATTTGAGATTCTCAATTAATATTATATCCTAGTGTGTTCAGTAATAATTATGGAAAAATGAATAGGGGTGCACTGATAGAATAAAAAAAGAATCTAACCTGCCAATTGCAATTTTTTGCTGATTCAGAATTATTATTATTATAATGTCCTTCTGTTAATTAAAACCAAACTTTAAAACATTAAACATAGCCTATTAAATAAATAAGTATACATATTGGTACAATTTAGGATAAATTAAATAGGTTGTTGTGAATGTGTTGGGAGTAGCTTTTCAGTGGCCTATTTAAAACTTTGTTTAAATAGACTAGGCTACTGATGACTGCTCGCTGCAGCTGAATGAGTTGCCTTTCAAGCTAGAAAAAAGCGCTAACTTCCTGTTCTTACCGGCTTCAAAATAAAAGTCAACTCACGTTTGGCTAGTAACAGGCTTTTAATGTGAAGGCGCACAGGAAATGTTCTGTTTGTACACGCGCTAACTTAACTGCGGTAATGTGCCGTCTCCTTCCGGTAATTGCCGTAGGTGAAGTTCAGATCCCGAGGACACATATCTTTCACCAGCCAAAGTGGAGGGTGGACTCAATAACTTACTTTCCTAAGACTCATTTACCCGCAGTGTTAATGTAGAGCCCTCTAAGCAGTGTTGTGCAGCACTCCTCTGTGTTTCAAAGACAGCCTCTCCTCATTAGCAAGCTGTCGCAGGAGTGCGAATGGATTTGTATTCATCATCGCACGTGATCAATTTCAGTAGCAAATGCGATCAAAACTGTCGCACTGTACAGCCCTGTAAGTACTCCTGAGTAGCACATACATTACATGTCTACATCAAACCCATGAAGACAAGCACATTTTATTTTTGATTTCAATTTAACTCAGCAAAGGTATCTTTGTGTTAAGTGATCACGTGGACTTACTTTTTCAGGAGGATTTGTCTGGCATTATCCAGATGTCTGCTGACTATCTGTTGAAACACAGAGAGATCCATGGACTCCTCTCTGCTGTGGAATTCCTCTACATCTATGAGACGGAGAGTTCTGCAAACAGGTCATCAAGGAGGGTTAGCTGATTCAGGACTCGTGACATGGGATAATATAATAGTATCCCTTTTATCAAAGCACAGAAACATTTTAAATGGTCAATCTGACACCATTTTGTATTACTGAATAGCCTGGAAATCCAGACCTGCCGCTAGACGCTGGCAAATTAAATTTGCTGCGCCTGTTGGTCTGGACACTCTCCATTGAAGCTCATTAAATATGTCAAGAAATCCTGAGCTACGTTTCAATTGGTTCTTTCTGATATGGGCGGGCCAGAGCCCTATGTATGGTGCTCAGGGGCAGACAATACCGGATGACGACAGTGCTATGCATGCGGCGTCGGTCGAAGCCGTGATAGTAAACATCATAGATGGCGGCGGATATGTTGTTTGAGTTTGAGACAGCTTTGGCCTCGACCCTTTACGATTTGGAAGACGGCACTCAAATATTTCATTAGCAAATAAGAGGAATGTTCTGTTTGCCAACCGACCACGGCAAAAATTGAATTTAACAGTTAATCCCGCTGGTCGCTAAACGAACGGGGCTTAATACGTCACCTTGTTCATTGCTCTGATTGGTTGTAGTGCTATCCAATTGCGTGCAGTGGCATTTTTAAATGCATGAGTAGGAGCCGCCCCTTGAGTTGGGAATTACTATTGATCGTGGCCAGACCCTATATCGTTCTAGATATGGATCTGGATTTCCAGGCTAATTACTGAACACTTTGTTATGACAAAATATCTATTTCCTAAAACAGCTTAAGAGCGTGTTAATACTGTGAAAGGTCTGAGAAACTGTCCCCAAAAATCTTAGAAACCATATATAATGCAAACTATTATTTGCTCTGTGTAAATATCTACATTTTCAGCAGAAAGGGTTATTCCAATAGCTGTTATGTCATAACATTGTATCTGTATTAACCCACAGTTACCTTTCTTGATTATAACTTACTGACATTTGTTTTTCTTTATATTGATTAACTGCTAGTTTTAAGAAAATTATTTTTTTATCAAACTCACTCAACACCTTACATTTTTATTTCAATTTAATTTTTTTATAGTAAAAATAAAAAGTCTGGACAAAAGTGAAGAATGTGTCATAACAAATGTACCTGTAACTGGCATGCCAGAGGTACATCACTTGCAGCATGGTGGGGTTGATACTGTGAAGTTTCTCTCTCATCCTCTTCCGCGCATTGACAAAGGTTTTGCTCCATGGTTTTGGCAATACCTCAACTCTGACAGGAAAAGATGACAGAGGCACAATGAAATACAGACTTTTTCTCCCTCTGATAAAATATACAAGTCATTCATATTGAACCTTTTTTTATTTACTTTTATTACATGAGACATGCAACACAGTATGAAATAGCAGAGGACCTGAACACTTGTCACAGGACTAACACATCCTGCTGACTTACTCAAGTCTGTGAGGGGGCAGCTCTTTGACTTTGTCCTCCTCATTGTCGCTTGAATCTCTGAATGTATATCTCACTGCAGTCACAAGCAGAATATGTTTTACTAACAATACAGTATTTTATTAGAACATTCTCAGATATTACAAATGATCCAATTTTGCATAAACTGTTAACACAATCAAGTATAAATATATTCATTCATTCATCTTAATTATTAGGGGGCCAAGCCCGAGTAGGGCTGGGACCGCGTTTTGCAGAGCAACGCGGTTCCCAAGCCCTGCGGGGCAGGGAACCCTATTGTTCTTGTAGGAATTATTCTTTATTATTCTTCCACCTGTAGAACTGGTGCTGCAGCCCAAACCGTAAAGGGTTGGGACATGCCACTTGCAGGGCTTATCCAGGTCCATGCCTGGTACGCAGACAAATAAATTCAGACATCCCGGCCACTAGGTGGCGCTACAACAAAGGAAAACACGTTTGGGGCTTTAACTTCCGCACCGAAAGTCCGACAGTCAAAAACTTTATATCCACAGATGCCCACAAGTTAGTTGCATCTTTTGAGATAGGCCACGCCCATTTGCGTATATATACATTTTTTGCTACATCGCAAAAACTGTGTCAGTCACCAAAACATACTCCTCCTACAGTTTTCGCCCGATTTGGACGAAACCAAAAGCATTATGCTCTACTGACTCCCACGAGCAAAAGTTGGTAAAATAATTTTTCTACAACCTTCGGAAGACCAAACGGTAGCGCTTTAAAGATTCGCGCAAATCCGTAAAAAAAAAAAAAAAAAGGGATTTTCCTGAAACTCAAGGGAGACTATCATGGGGCATACCTGAGCCCATGGCAAAAATATGGGCAAGAAATTCCTATTTGGGCCGGACTTATTAAAAAAAAGAGTTTTTCAAATTTTTTGCCTGTTTTCGCCATTTTCTAAGTCTTTAGGCGGGAAAATGGGAAAATTCAAAAAAGTGTCTTTACAATGGAGAGGTTGACAATTTGATTTTGCTATAACTCCCCAACCGAACATCGCACATTCAAAAACTTGACATCCACTTGTTTGGTACATTGAGCTGCATCTTTCTATCTAACGTAGTTTTGCAAATGTCATCCATAGGGGGCGCCAAAACCACAAAAAGCAAAGAAAACGCGTTTGGGGCTATAACTCATACACCGAAAGTCTGACAGTCAAAAACTTTATATCCACAGATGCCCACAAGTCAGCTGCATGTTTTGAGATAGGCCACGCCCATTTGCGTATGGGATTTCTTTCCGCTAGATCGCAAAAACTGTGTCAGTCACCAAAACACATTCCTCCTACAGTTTTTGCCCGATTTGGACGAAACCAAAAGCATTATGCTCTACCGACTCCCACGAGCAAAAGTTGTATAAATAATTTGTCTACGACCATCGGAAGACCAAACGGTAGCGCTTTAAAGATTTGCACATTAGCTACCTTGTACCAAACTGCTCCTAAATCCAAAACGATTCATCCTATTAACACCAAACTTCACACATGTGTTTGTCCTATAGTTCTCAGGTTGGTCCTACTTTTTTCTTAATTTGCTCCAAAAGGGGGCGCCAAAAACACACTTGAGCATCTTTCTCTGCCATTTTTTTGCCTTTCGGTCTATAACTCCCAAACCGAACATCCCACATTCAAAAACTTTACATCCCCGGATTCCGTGAAGCGAGGGGCCGGCGCCGCGGACGACGACGCCCGATCCCGAGTCGCGTGGGAGGCTTGGCCCCCGTTCACAACTGCTTGCAGTTCTAGTTTATTTTGTAATTCATCAGTTTTCTATCCTGATCATGGTGTGTGGATAACAGAGGCCAACTGCATGCACATGGGTTACAGTATATGCTAGCATCCTTAAAAAAAATTGTGACTATTAGTGTAATTAAATAAGTACAGATTGCTGTCTTGACACTGAGCAAGTAGTCCTCCTTAATCTCATCAACCAGCAGCTCCAATGGTGTGCTCAGGCGCTTTAAGTGGCACGGGACCAGTCCCTGAATGTGCTCCATCCAAAAGTCCTCCAGAGGAGCAACATTCTCCAGGTCTATCCCCTTCTGGATGTAAAAGTGATATCTCTGACAGGACAGAATAGAATAAACACTTTTCAGTATTTCTTTGAATATATATATATATATATTTTTTTTTTTTTTTATTAAAAAAACAAACAAGGCCTGATATGATTTCCTTGCTCATTACTGTATGATGGAAAAATATAAAAATCCAGGCAGTCACTAAGATTAAGCTTACATTTCTGTTGCGCATGTGATTCAGTGTGTAAATATTAATTTTCCATTGGCCAATTGTGCGGACTTAATGTCTATGCTGTGAACCTAGATCAAAGCCATTTCATTCATGTGTCAACTTTGTGACAACTGCACATAAAAAAATGCAAGTCTGAAATGAATTGCTTGGCCTTAGTACATGCAAGTGTTTCAGATATAAAGAGATATATATTTCTACATAAAGAAAAAAGACTGCACTAAGACAGAAACACACCTAGCAACTGCAACCAATAAAACAAAAAGTGGTTAAAAGGATGCCATAGCAAGTGTCTTTAAACGCTTATGTAAAATAATGATGGGTACAACAAAAGAGGGCCTGTGATATAATATAATATGGTATTAGGTGTGTTTTCATTTCACCATTTCTCGGCTCTCCTTTGCTGTAAGTTTTGGACAACCACGTGGTGGAGAGTTGCCATCCTCCTCTTCCTGCTGGCTATATTGTAAAGAAAAGAAAAATGGCAAAAGGTGCATCGTTTTAGTGATACACAGTATTTTTTCATCCTACGTTGTGTAATAGAAGTGGTTTGGTATTTCTTATGGTTTACAAGACTACAGTGAAGTTACCGTCATAAAGGTTTTACCTAGATACTTGTACTGTAATAACAACAGCATCTAATTGTATTAAGTGAAGTATTGAGTGAGTAGGGTATGTCCTTCACGTGCTTCCAAACCATGTAGAGGTCACAAAAATGTAGAGATGAATAGCATATACATTAATATATCGTGACAGACACATAATTAAGCTTTGGCAACTCACCATATGAATTTAATCAGATTTTCCCGGAGACTCTTGTGCTTTTTACTGAGATGTGTGCGGGTAGTGCGGCTTTGTTTGGAGATCCCAGGGATCTGCCCTGCCTTTCTGCCCTGGAGCAGGGCCTGGCCTCTGCCATAACTTTTAAGTGGTCTATTGTCTGCTCCATCAATCAGCTCATCTCCTTCAGCGCACACACACAGGGCAAACAGTTCAAAATGAAAATCCCCATAGCACTTACATACAGGTTTATGAATATATGAGCATAACTCTTATGTTTGAGTTCGCATTAAATCAATATTTTTCAAATGTGAAATATTATCATCAGCTCAAAACTTGAACCTACCTCCCACAGCTGCTTCTCGAGGTATCTGCTTGAGTGGGGGATACGGGGAAAATGAAGGTTTTGTTTCCAACCATGGTTGTTTTCTGTAGACCTGGACGACGAAATTAACTATTAGTTTGGCGTTATTTTTACAGTTCATATGTAGTTGAGAGGTGTTTGAGTCAAAACGAAATGCAACTTTACAACTTGAAATGCAAAATGTAAATACAAATAAATGATTTATGGGCAAGACACTTGTTTTTTGTTTTGTTATTTTATTGCCAACTGTCCATTATTTGACTACGCAATAACTTAAAACATGTTAGCTTAGTGCCAGTTTAGGGACGGATACCAGTCAAATAAAAGCTGTAGCGTTAAAATAGACATATTCCAGCCTAAGCTTACCTGTGCTGGTCTGGGTGGTAATAGTGCTGGACTGTCAGTAATATTCGTTTTCTTCTTTGCTGAGCTCATGTTGGATTTGTGCAGTTATCATAATAGGCTAACGCTAGCTTCTTCAAGAAACTCTTGAGTCTTGTGCCGTTGCTAGGTTCGTTGCTAGGGAAGCAACGGTGAGCTCGCGTGAACGCCAGCAGGTGTTGCGAATATTTTATAATCAGTGCATAAAATCAAGATTCGAATACAACACTTTGTAAATCAATGGAAGCACGACGGAAGTGAGATAGTTTCATTTCGGTTCATATTCGATATTGTAGTGTCAATTTAAAACGATAAACTGGTCTGGTAACATTACATGCTACTCTAATACAGAGCTAAACTGACTAACAACTTCAGAAGGAGGAAAGCTGTGGGAGTTTATTTTAGTTAGTTTTTTATGTTTTTGATAGGCTACTAATCTACTTTCCCCCGTGTGTTGTGTTCTGTCAACTGCCCACTACCACCCTCTGCTGAAGGGGTAGGCCTACACCCTCTTAGGTCCATGCGGTCCATGCCTACCTACACCTAGTCCAGTTATGGAACAGTCCAGTAGTACTCTGTTGTGTGGGGGTGGGGAGGGAGAGAACACACTCACTCGTATTGAAACAATTTCAAATAAATAAAAATCCAACATTTACTTGCTTGAACATGTTTATTTGGAAACTTCTTTGGCTTCTGAATAATTTACATGGACGACAGCTGAGCTCACGACACCATTTATTAAGACCAACTTCTTGGGTAGCTTGCTATTTTACAATTAGCAGTTAACAAAATATTAAGCATATAATGGCCTACAAACAATGTATGGCAATGATGGATGTGTAATGTAGCCTAATATTGCCTCAAGTGAAATTAAACATAAATACAAAAGCTTTTTTTGGTAGTAGGCCTACTCTCCCGTTGAAAACCAAGATCTATAAAGAAACAGGAAATAAGAGTGTGTTATACGACCCCTCTTCCCAACTCTCCTGGATTGCTGCAACAAACACACTTGGTTTTGCCTTTATTTCCCTCTCTATATTACAGGAAAACTACCAATACAACTTTTTACATATAAAGAAATCTAAATAAAATCTTTAAAAAACATTTTTATACAAATACAAAAGGATATCTTAATCTCAATGCAAATATATAAACGTGTGCAAACATTACCTGGGATATTAAAGGACGTTTAAAATATTTTTTTGCACCTATTTGACCGCCTTTTTAAAGATAATTTAGAACGGTATTTTATTCCGTGTAAATCTATAATTGTGACAATACAATATGTGCATATGTGTTCAAAGAAAGTTTTTCAGCAGGGGTGTGGACTGTAACAATACTGCATATGCCTGTGATTGTAACATGTTGACATACAGTGGCAAACTTGCCCAGAATCTTTTTGAGATGGGGTTAGTGCTGCTTTTGAATGACTCAATATTGGTCTGCAATGATAAGTAAAATAAAAGAGAGGTAAAAAATAAACTCTTGGAACTCTCTGGGCCATTGCTTGTCCTTGCAATGGCCGAGGTGCTTCTCTTTAAAAGGTGCAGACCGACGAGAGCTATTTCTTCAGCCCAGGCATTGTGAGCTCATACCTTAAGAGGGAGGAAAAATGACATGTTAATAGCCTTATACTTGATCCAAATACCAGCCACTTGCTTCCCCACATCCATTTTAATACATTATTACAATCGCCCAATTTAAAGTAATAGTTTGATACTTTGGGATTTATGCTTCTTCACTTTGTTCCGGAGCGTAAGACTTGAAGATTGATACAACTGTAGCTTCAGTCCACTTAGCACATAGCATGGAAATATCTAGTCTGGCTCTATCAAATGTAATCAAATCCAAACTATTGATCAGAAACTACCACGTTATACTGTATATTGTTTTTTTTAATCCAACCTCAACGCAACGAGAAGCCTGGTATATAACCTCTTTGAAGCAAAAATATATATTTTCTACTTTTCTTGTAAAATGTAAAAATATATACAGTAAAAAAGTCGTAGTCACATGAGACAAGAGTGTTATTGATTTTCTCATCATACTTGGTAAAAGGGGAGTAAGTGTTATTTCAACTACAACTTTAAAAGAAGCTGGTTAGGCAGGATTTTCTTATCTTAAAGTGCAAGAAAATGAACACAATCACGGACATACCAGTACTTCAATTCAGCAAAATTCTGCCTAGTTCTGCTCCAACTTTGTGCTCCAGTCAAAATAAAAACTCTGTTATTAATCTTTATTTGCTACTATTTCACTGAAATCATGAAAAGTTTAAATGTGGGTCCCATACCAAGTTGTGACGCCTTTGACCAGATCCAACTGTGAAAACTCAATCATCACCTAAGGATAGAAGCATAACTTTCAGTCCATAATCCAGACGGGAACTGCAAACTTTAAAAAGGTCTGTGAAAGCTGGACAATAAGAAAATGTGTACGTCCAGGCACTGAACTCTTGTGCCAGGAATGAAAAGACATAGTCTGTCACACATAGCAGTACCTACCATGCCAATGTCCTTTCTCTCCCGTGTGTAGAACATCTTGTTATTTTTCACTGACACATCCAACATCCTGGTTTGTGCCTCCGCCAGTGAACAATCAAATTCAAACCTGTGATGAAAGAGGGTTGGTAGAAAGAAAAAAGGCTCAAGACATAGTCTCAACCCCTAAACCCTAAACAGTAACTACTTCAAGTTGGTAATCAGAAAAGCATGTGATGAAAATGTCAGTTTTTGTTTTTATTTTTCGTACAAATGCGTCATGCAGAAGGTAACCAGAGAGCTTACTTTTCGTTGTAGACAGGGTTGACTGTCCTCTTTTTGACATGCGTCTTCTTACGGTGTCTCCAGGAATGGTCGGGGAGAAAATACAGGCGGACATAAGAGTCTGTGCCATTCTCACTGCATTGGAATAATTCCCTGTAGACAACGGATACACACAACAGGTTATTATAGCTGGCTTCATAGCATTTCCATTTAAACAGTTATTCTGAACAACTAAACATTCGAATATGAAATGAAATTAATTTGTGTGTTGAACTACTGCTCATTCCTCTTGTGTTATGTTGGATTCACTCCAAGGAATTCTGTATGTATCATGTACAGTATTTCACCCGAGGGACTGTTAAAGCTATATTTTGTAGAATGTAGAAATTGAAATGGGATTTTCTGAGATGTTAAATATGAGCAAGTGGGTAAGTTGGTCAGTGTAAGTGTCGCTGGGAAACACTGGTGAGGCTGGATATGTGTGTGTGTGTGTGTGTGTGTGTGTGTGTGTGTGTGTGTGTGTGTGTGTGTGCGTGCGTGTACCTGCAGGAGTTAACCATGACCACTAGTTTGTTCCTCAGGTTGGCATAACGTACAGTCAGATTGATCTCCCCAAATGAACCCTGATGATTCCTGATGGCCCTTTAGTGATAAAAACATTTTGTAAAGGTCACTTTCATAACTTAAAAGATGGGAGTCAGCGATTCAGGAGAATGCATGTTGTCAAAATCCCTCTTAGTCAAAATGAGTCAATATTTCGACACAATGCGCTTGCTGTCTGTACTGTGTGTGTGCTGAACTTTGTGTTAATACACAGCCTAGGCTCTGTAAATGGGTATGCAAACCAACGATATTCAAACAATGGGTGCAAAACCATAGCTAGAAACATGCCCGTTTAAAGAGCATAGGCTGTATATTACCACTGGATTTTCTTTCAGCAGACACACAGTACAGACAGGTGGCAGTTTGTCAAGGAAATATTGACCGATTTCAACAACAAGCGCTCTCCAGAATTGCTTACGCCATCTTTTAAAGCCATATAGTTTAGTCCATAACATCTGTAGAAAAAGTTAAAGTCAGCACACTAAAAAAGTGAGAAATGAACAAAACTATGTTCTCACTCTGGAAACGGGGCTCCCTCCGACAGGTCGAAACGGGATGAAGCGATGGAGTTTTCCGAGAGCAGGCTGTGGGAGTCGAACCGACGCATCTTTGATATGGCAGGTGAATGCATGGGTTCAGCATGGAAGGAGCCGCGGCGTCGACTCAAATAGTCTTCATTGGAGCCATTCTGGAAAGGATCCGCCTCTGTCGGAGATGAGGCTTGGCCAGCAGGGTTGGTGTTGGAGGACGGAGCCGGAGAAGAGGCTGCAGCCACGGAGGGAGAGGATCCAGGAGCACTACCTCCTCGGTTGCTCTGCGCTCCTTGTTGTCCCATTGTGGGTTGTGGAGGGGGATTGACGGTAATCTTGGGTGGAGGCTTTTCCAAAGTAAGAATCTATCATGGGATTACAGACAAATGGCAATGTCAGTGGCACAATGTCAAAACGTAGATGTAAGGCAAGGCAACGTTATCTATATAACACATTCCGTACATGTAGGCAATTCAAAGTGCTTTCATAATGATATACAGTATCTCACATAAGTGAGTACACCCCTCACATTTCTTCAAATATTTCATTATATCTTTCCATGGGACAACACTGAAGAAATGACACTTTGATATAATGTAAAGTAGTCAGTGTACAGCTTGTATAACAGTGTAAATTTACTGTCGCCTCAAAATAACTCGACACACAGCCATTAATGTCTAAACTGAAGGCAACAAAAGTGAGTACACCCCTAAGAAATGTTTTCCAAATTGGGCCCAAAGTGTCAATATTTTGTGTGGCCACCATTATTTTCCAGCACTACCTAAACCCTCTTGGGCATGGAGTTCACCAGAGCTTCACAGGTTGCCACCGGAACTCTCTTCCCCTCATTCATGACGACATCACGGAGCTGGTGGATATTGGAGACCTTGCGTTCAGGGCCGGAGTGGGACTCATTTTCAGCCCTGGAGTTTCATGCCTCAGATCAGCCCACTTTCACGCCGACATTATTAATGTAATGTAATAACAACCTTAATATGTACGTCTGCAAAAGTGCACTGTTCTCTGCACCCTTGTAATTCTGTGTTTTTAGACTGTGTGGACTCAAATGCTCCTGTTTAGCCTATAGCCTACTCAGGTGCCTGCCATGGTGCTACTATGTGCAGTAGGAGTGTACGGAGACGTCATTATCTGTAGGCTAACTGTTCAACAAACACAATTAGCCTATCTATATGTACCTGTATTCGGATATGAAACCGGAAGTGGCTGGGGCTTATGGGCTTATGTGTGAAAAAAACAACAATTATTGTCCCTTCAGAGCCTCAAATTGATTTAATATTGGCATATTATCAATAATGAGATAGGCATATTTTCCTCATACTGTACTCATCTGTTTCTCTCTCTCATTATAACTGTCTAAGCCCCTACACGTTTGACTGGGGGACATTGAACATTCAGAGTCTGAAACAGTAGGCCTATTACATCACAGTAAATCATAAACTTGCCCAATTTATTTTATTTTTTCATCTCTGTCCCTTTTTATTTTTAACTAAACTAAGTTGTATCATCGATCTAGATAAGATTTATTTTGCCCGTTTATTTCCCTCTTCTCTCTCACTCTCCCTGTCTCTCATAGGCCTATCTCTGTCTCGCTATCTCTCTCTCTCCCTCTCTTTTTTAATTTCTAACTTAGTTCAATGAATAATTACTTTAGACTAGGAAACAGCGTTTTATAATCTAGTGGTCTAATTGATCAACGCACAAAAACGAAACTTTTTTGAGCAAATCTCTTAGTTATAAACAGATTGTATGAACTAAACAAGCGAAGTGTTTGCAGATCGAATATTTAAAGATCGATTTTATTAAATGAAGAGACGTGGTTCACGTTCAGAGATTTGAAATAAATAAAAGTCAGGAGGGACTGAAGGTGACTCGGGGTCACAAACATCCAGCGGAATGGAGAGACCGCAGCTCACGGGGCCATGCATAGACGCAGCTGGTCTATCTCTTTTCTGCCACGGCAGCGGAGATGAACAGCTGATAGGTGCCACTCAAGTTAAGGCAGAACGCGCCGCGTCAATTTAGTGCATGATAGGCAAAATAAATAAATAGTTGTTTCCTGAATAATAACGAGATTATTAGCGAAGTAAACATATTCGGATCGATCATCTCATTATCCGTGCTCATCCGAATAGGCCAACATGTTCGGATTCTGGCTCATCCCAGTGCAGCCGACGCTCCAGTCGCCATTGTCCCGAGCATGCATTGAACATATATGACTGGGGGCTGTGACTAACTTTCATAAAGCCTTTGGTATGAGCGCAGAATTACAAGTTATCTTTCACCTCGTAGTCCGACATGCTGCTAGAGAGAGACACGCAGCAGGGCTAGGAGGCCCTCAATTCTGCTTCAAAATAAAAGTAATCTCACCTTACGCCAGTTAGATGCTTTTAATGTGAAACTGAAGCTGTAGGAAATGGTCAGTTTCCATTAGCAGTAACTTAACTGCGGACTAATAATATGATTTTTAATGCACCAATAGGTAAAATGATATTTTAACCCAGTGCCATGACTGGGCCGGCCCTCGCAGCCCAAAAACCAGAGCGGCCCACCGGGAATGCTCCCGGTTCTCCCGATTAGCCACTCCGGGCCTGCTTGCGTTCCTCCATCTCCTGTTTTAAGAAGCCCCAAAGATGCTCAATAGGGTTTAGGTCTGGGGACATGCTGGGCTGTCCATCACCTTTACCCTCAGCTTCTTTAGCAAGCCACTGGTCATCTTGGAGGTGTGTTTGGGGTCGTTATCATGTTGCCATACTGCCCTACGGCCCAGTTTAAGACGGTTGAGTGCACGTTTTCAGCGTCACACCAAGAGGTTGGTTTTGGAAAATAGACGTATGAGTGCTGCCAGCATTGCTGCAGGGCTTGAAGGGGTGGGGGGTCAACCTGTCAGTACTCAGACCATACGCCACACTCTGCATCATACTGGTCTGCATGGCTGTTGTCCCAGAAGGAAGCCTATTCTAAAGATGATGCAAAAGAAACCCCACAAACAGTTTGCTGAAGACAAGCACACTACGGACATGGATTACTGCAACCATGTCCTGTGGTCTGATGAGACCAAGATAAACTTATTTGGTTCAGATGGTGTCAAGTATGTGTGGTGGCAACCAGGTGAGGAGTACAAAGACAAGTGTATCTTGCCTATAGTCAAGCATGGTAGTTGGAGTGTCATGGTCTGGGGCTGCATGAGTGCTGCCAGCACTGGGGATCTACAGTTCATTAAATGCTAACATGTACTGTGACATACTTGAGCAGAACATGATCCCCTCCCTTCATAAACTGGGCCGCAGGGTGGTATTGCAACATGATAACGACCCCAAACACACCTCCAAGATGACCACTGCCTTGCTAAAGAAGCTGAGGGTAAAGGTTATGGCCTGGCCAAGCATGTCCCCAGACCTAAACCCTATTGAGCATCTTTGGGGCTTCTTAAAACAGGAGATGGAGGAGCGCAAGGTCTCCAATATCCACCAGCTCCGTGATGTCGTCATGAATGAGGGGAAGAGAGTTCCGGTGGCAACCTGTGAAGCTCTGGTGAACTCCATGCCCAAGAGGGTTAAGTCAGTGCTGGAAAACAATGGTGGCCACCCAAAATATTGACACTTTGGGCCCAATTTGGACATTTTAACTCAGGGGTGTACTCACTTTTGTAACCGACAGTTTAGACATTAATGTCTGTGTGTCGAGTTATTTTGAGGGGACAGTAAATTTACACTGTTATATAAGCTGTACACTGACTACTTTATATTGTATCAAAGTGTCATTTATTCAGTGTTGTCCCATGAAAAGATATAATGAAATATTTGAAGAAATGTGAGGGGTGTACTCACTTTTGTGATATACTGTATATAAATTAAAAAAATTCCCTATTAGCCCACCCCCATTCGCTTAAACAGTGGTTCTGATTTGCTTTATGTTGGCCCGCTGTAGCTTTCCAGCAGCTTGTTGGCAAGGTTGTCCACCCAGGTTGTGATCGTGGAAGGTCCTGGATATCATTTCTGGTGAACAACCTTTAACAAAGCTCCATGTCTGTTTTAAAAAAAAAAAAGGGGTTTTGCCCCCTAGGTATGTGGTAAATGTGTAGTAAAATGCCAATGTAGTGTGCCCACCCTGAGCGTGGTTTTCAGCTTGATGTGGCTGGTTGCTCCGGAGCGCTCCAATGGTAAACGCTGGTCTACAGTCATGTCAGAGGCTTTGAGGAGGCGTTCCAGGGGCAAGTTCAGAATGCCAAGCTCACCCTTCTTGTCAAACTCTTTTACCTGGACAAAAAACAAAACAATAAACAAAACTATTCAAGCAGTGAGCGGAGAAGACCATACAAATATTTCACAGAAAAAAGATGTTTGTATGTATCCAGTTTATACAGAGTTACACCTCTTCTAAATATGAAGCCTTTATAACAATAATGTCGACTTTGTCACAAACACACCAATGATCATAACGGCAGTGAGTCTTGGGGTCTGACCACTGTCTAGCCACATAGTGGCATTCAAAACGGAAAAATATGGAAAGATAAAATTAAATATATCAACATAGCCTACATTTTGAGTACTAAATGAGTCACTTCTTCTTTCATTGTGTATAATAGTAAATGACAAACCCGAAGAGTTAGCTGCTGTCTTTTGATGTCATGCACAAAGAATGTGAAGCCCTCCTCCCACACCGGGTCTTTATTTGCATACACAACCTGTGGAGGGAGAAGAAATAACATCGCAAAAATGCAAGACAACTATTTTGTGTTGTGTTTGCGTCCTATAATAGCAACATTTTACAGACCCGCTTAAGTGGTGAACAGTGCTAAAATGAACAAATATAAATTAAGAATTACCATTAGTGTAAAGATATGACTTCCATAACTGAAGGAAGTAAGGAACATGATGTAGCATACTGGTGTTTGAGTAGGCCTACCTTGCTTTTCTGAACATCCTTATCAACGGAAAATTCCACATAGGAGTTTGGGGCAGCAATTCTCTTTGTGAGCTGAAAACAATGCAAATCAGTGAGGCAGTGCAGGATTATCTTCTTTTCTTTTTTTCAAAATGTTTTCATACACTGTGTGACAGAAAACCCCCCTAACAACAAAGAATAGCCTATCAGTTAGCTTCTGTGCAACTATTTGACACTTCATATCTTAGCTGCTTTCAGAGTTGTTTTCCATGTATAATAGTTTTAGAATTCTGCTTTCATCAACTTCAAAAGGCCACCAGCTAGCGTTTGACTGCTAAGTGCTAACTGAGTTTGTCTTCAAGCCGCTTGTTGCCTTCTAGGGTTGACAGACACACCACACCATCTGGGACACTTAAAACAGGGGTTTAACACTTAAATTAACTGGCAAAAACAACTGATAAGTAAACGTATTATTACTGGAGAGGAATGTGTGAATGCTACTGGTGGTAGTTACAGCTAGCATGATAGCATGGTGATGGCTGACGCTCATCTTTACTAACATTCCAAATGGGAGGTTGATGCTGACATGGTTGAGGATTTTGACCCGTGTTGTATTTAAGTAAAAATACTAATACAACACAGTAACAATACTTCCATTACATGTACAATTGTGTAGGTATAGTGCTGAGTATTAAAAGTAAACACATTCTCCGCTTATTTTGTACAGCCAACCTGCCAAACCTCATCAACGACATTTTTGTCTAAATTATTTAAATAATTAAAGGGAAATGATGCAAATCATCACATTTGAAAAAAGTGGAACCATGACATGGTTTTGTATGAAAAAATCTCTTAATGATTATCAAAATAGCTGTCATTTAATTGGCCCTACTTGTTTTTCCTCAGAATCTCAAGGAACATTAAACCTTTGGTGAGACAAAGTCCTTGCATTCCAAATCACATACTTTTCCCTTTTACTACAGTACATACATACTAAATCATGCTGGTTTCTATACTTTGCAATGAAATTGGATGTATTAGGATTAGGACATCCTGGTATTTTTGGCATACTTCATTTGACATGCATGTATTGGGACATCCTAAATCTTTTTCTGGCATACTATAGTATGGAAGTATGGGTATTGGAACGCAGGGTATGTCATGACACAAATAAGCTCAATGAGATAATTCAGTGACATTGCATTTTCCAACAATGGCCAGCAGAGGGCATTCAGAGGCAAGAGCTTGTACTGACAGTTCAAGCTGAGGTACCTTGTATTGAGATAGATTTGTTTTGACAGGTCTGGGGCACAATGTATCCACTAATAATGCTTACAGTTTCCTTATAATTGCTTTAATGACCAGATAGATGGGGTTAATAACATGGGTGCATAATGGAGTAGGTCAAATGTTTGTCACAGATCTGTAACTGTGATCTGTGGCCTCAATTGCCTTCATGGATTTTATGTGTCAGCCTATGTTTACTTTACTAAGACGGCTAAATAGTACAGAAACAAGGATTGTTTACCTTGAAAAGAACACAGACACTTCTCCGTATGTTTCTTCATGGTGGGAAAACTCACCCCAAAACAAGCCTCAGGTGAAGGAAGATTCTAACCACATCAACACCAGCTGGTCATAACACACCCATGTAAAATGACTGGCATGCACCGGTCAGACAGGAAATACCAGCTACGCACAGGGACAA
>NC_137216.1:6097508-6215849 GCF_949987685.1 Ammodytes marinus | reverse complement strand
TTACATCTATTATAACATTATTGGCTGCTACGTTTTTTCCCCATTATTGATTATTAGATTATATTTAGATTATAAATATATTCATGAGGAATCAATATTACTTACTAATGTGCTTATAAGACACAAATGGCTTTGTTCAGTGTATCAACAATGTGAAATTAAAGCTCACCTTTTTCATCTCTATCTCCCCTCTTCACTTCTCCGCAGTCAAGTTGAAAGCTATGGTGAAAGATGATAACGACAGGGAGTGAAAGCCTTATGTCACTAACATTTCAAAGTAATGTATTTACAGCATTAGGAATCAAGCGTACTGTAGGCAGTAACACACATTCAAATGCCATCTATCAGTGCACTGCCAGTTAGCGATTCTACCCAAATAAGCTCACGTGATTTCCCAGCCAATAGCGATACAGTCGCTGGCAGAGTTGCCATATTACTAAGCTGGGGGAGGATGTATTAGTACATTAGATTCAGAGGCGTAACCTCACTTTCAGACCTCTTCATTGAGAGTTTTTGTTTCACTTTCATCTTTTTCTGGCCTGATCTCAGAATGGCTCGGTTCTTGTTATTTGCCCTCTTTACTAATAATGACGTTGTTTTCAGGACACCAATGTTAACAAACCCATTAAAAGTCCTTCTTACCTTCCAAGGAAGTCATCCTTATCTGTGTCTTCATCAAATAGCTCCAGCTCTAACTCTTGGCCTGGGGCCTCATGGACGACAAACTACGCACAGGCAAAGAGAAATTTGGATGCCGTTAAAATTCTTTCAGACAGGAAAGTGTTGTGTTGATCAATGATAGTTATTAGTACTGCAAAAGCACAAATTAGAGGACTTTGTCTTGATGCTGGAGAGAAGCTCAGCTTTCGTTCACTGAGTTGCTAGAAGGGATGTAAGAACACAATCTGTGACAGGAAGTAGTTAGCTTTGCCTTCCAAAAACAAGGAAACGTGTGATGATTTTAGCAGATTGCTGGTTTTGCATACCAGAATACAATGCAATACACCGATAATATGTCTCTTTTAAAAAGGTACAAGAATAATTCAATACAATATTAATTTTGATCCCAAAGCATGGCATTCAGCAAACAATGCTGCTGGCACTCTACCTCGTACACTTCATTCCACCTGGGGTCCAAATTCTCTTTGACGGTCTTGCTCTGGAACTCTCGGTTACCGACCCTGAGCTTTGCGTATGGGTCTGATTTGCCCTTCACTAAACCCAGCATGTACGTGTCCTTAGCCGCCAGGTCTCTGGCCTCCAGCAAGTGGACCCTCATCACACCCTGGAAGGCAAGGATTCAAATGAACAATATTGTTTCACATGAGACGAAAAGACACAAAACATAATAAATAGAGCTCTGCTTTAATGGGGGACGTTTGTGCCAAGATGTGTAATGCACGGTTTGGTATTACAAAGAACAAGTGACTGCGGGGGATACAATGTGTAAAATGGAAAGTGTATCTTACATACTCGAGGTAGTGGGAACCTCATCAGGTCCACTTTGACCTGGTCTATGAGAGGAAAACACATGCGGTTGGGCAACACCATGAGAGAGGCGATGATATCCATAATGGTCCCCTCAGACAACGAGCTGCAAGGGGATGGGTGAGATGCCAGAGCTTCACAACTGAACATAAAACTGTTGGGTCCCCCATTGGGACGCCAAGTAAAAAAGGCCGACAAGAAATGGGCTTAAGAAGAGCTCTGAAGTTCTCTGTGGGAGCTCACCTGAAGGCAGGGCTGTCCAGAAGGTTGGTCATGCCGGTCCAGTTGATTTCTAGCGTCTGGGGGTGAAAAAACAGCATTTAGAGCCTATTACTGAATCGCATGGCTTAACGGTGACAGTCAGGTACCGTCAGTGTGTCTGTGGGCACTCACAGGGCGGCGAAGGAAAAAAAAGGTGACTCCTCCCACCAGTGGCGCTTGGCCAATCAGCGGCTCTAAAATGACCCTCATCATGCCCTCGAGCTGGAAGATTCAGGACAAGACTGGTTAGCATACATGGTGATGATGTATGAGGGTAACACAGAGAATACAGGGAAATGAGACGCCCACTTTAAGTCCTTTGACGCCGGCAGTGATCGGTGGCTGCACATCGGCGTCGATGTCCACGTCACCGTCATAACTGCAAAGGGAACAGTGACTGAATAAATGAATGATGAATGAATTATTGATGAATGAATGAATTATATTTTTATTTATGTGTGATGCTAGACAAGTGGCCCATCCCACATAGGATTACATGACACCATTATCACTACACAAAGCGTGTAGTATACACAATCAAGATACACTACAATACAATTCATCCAGCACCGAATAAACACTAAATATAAAGAGACATATTCCCCTTAGCCCACGCCTTTTCAATAAAGTCAGCAATAAAAAAGTTCTATATTGGAACAGCCAAACTAACATATCTGCATCACACATACTGTATAATGAACTTCTTTAACATCAACTTTCTTGAATAAACGTAATTGCAAATTATGATAAAACAGACAATGTAAATTAATTTTGTTTTCAATTTCATCAAGCTCACAAAAATTACACAGTGAGAAAGTGAGAGGGGAACAACATGCACACCCACTTCAGGCTCTGCTTGACAGTTCACAGGGGACATGGATGCAGGGCAGGTCAACCCATGCAGATCTTTAAGAGATCAATGTGTCCCAACCTACCATAGGTTCATGTCCATGATCACCTCCCTGTGATCCACTTCATGGGTGTACACTTTCATTCCAGTGATCTTGAGGGGCTGAAATCAGGGAAAACAGTGTAAAAGGAGCCTCATCATCTGCCAAGGTGAAGTCAGCGATTCTGGAGAATACTTGTGGTCAAAATATGCGAATATCTCCTCACGATCCATTATCTGTTTGTAGTACTGTGTGTGTGTGTGTGTGTGTGTACTGAAAGAAAATCCAGTGTAATTACACAGCCTGAGCTGTGTAAACCGGCATTAGCAACAGTGGGCCCCCTTGGGTAACAAACCCTTTGTTTAAATACCAGTTTACAGATTTTAAGATTATTTTTCACCATTTATTTTTCAGCGCACACACACACACAGTACGGACAAGTATGGATCGTGAGTAGATATTAACTGTTTTTGACAGGAAAAAGATTTTGGCAACAAGCGTTCCACAGAATCGCTGACTCCACCATTAATGAGACACTACACAGCAGGTTGAGCAGACTCAGATACGATGGCTTCATTTCTACCAGCAGCAGTCCACCAGTATCAGAGGACTGATGAAAACTCACCTTGTGTCCAAAGTGGACCTTGGTGAAAGTAAACATCTTGAGGGCGGGGTTGGATTCCCTGACGCTTTTCTGGATGGTATCCTTGAGGAGCTTCTCCATGAACATGCCAAAGAAAGGCCAGGCCTGCTGCAATATCTGCACCCACAAAGCAAAGAAATAGCCTCGATCGAACAGCAAATATAATTTTGCTCCAAATCACACCAAGGGCATAAGTTTTAGTTTGCAGACAAATGGAACAGTGCAGTTGGAAAATTGCTGCAGTGAGCTAAGACGATACTGTACCTTGTTAACCCAGTCAACTTTCTCAACCTCAGGAAAGTGGACCTTTGGGGGAAAGAATAAAAAAAAACATATGACAGTGCAGTTAGAAGTGGGTCTTGTCCAATGCAGAACAACACTGTGGCATGCAGGATGGTGGTGATGGAAGAAAATGATCGTGTCAGTAATTAGTAATGATGAACCATCATGCAGATTTGACAAATGGCTTATGAAAAAGATTAGACTAGTCAACATAAAATCAGTTTAAAAACTCCAGCATTCCTTAGGTTAAAATAAATAAATAGAATCACATTTAGTTGTTTTTTTGTTTTGTTTTCATATATCGGGGCTTACCAAACGTTTCTTTGCAGTATGAAAGCTGTGGACTGTAACAGAGGTTGCAATCATGTTCTAATACAACCCTTCTCCAAATACACTCTGTAGCCTAGGCTAGGCTAATATGTTTCTGCCAAAGATGCTAAAGCGGAAAAGTCAAAAATACATTATGAAGACTTAACTCCATATCCTTTAAAATGAATGAATTAAAGCCACTTCTCCCAACATTCAAATGTAATCTGATTGTATTGTGGATATTGCATTCCTGTGACATTAGGAGAATTCCATCCAATTGTCTCTCCCTGCTCAGTTCCCATGAGTCACTGTTTGAGAGGGTGCGGTGGAACCAAACTGTGGTGGTGCGATGAAACCTCCTGCGAAACAACACACAGCACATTTGGCTGAGGCTGAACCCATTACTGAACATTGGGAGGTTCAACCCAGGTCAGGCATGTCATGCAAATGCAGTGTGTAGGCTAGTAGTCAGAGACAACAGAGAGTATGATATGTCCCACAGACAGTAGGCCTACACTTTCAAGATGTTTTCCTCTTTTTTACATCAGGCCTAAAATTGTTTCCAAATAAACACAGCAAAAACAGGTTTGACGAATCTCTTTTTCTGGCTTGTTCACCTCTACAGGCCCCACAGTGACACTGTTATCACAAATAAGCACACAACATATTAGCCTACCCATGTTGCCATCTGCAAGGCACTTTGCAGCTCCTTGTTGACCACCTCTGTTTCGTTGTCCATAAACTGGATGGCGGTTCCGATCCGCGCGTCTTTCCACTGGCGATTTTTCTTCCACCAAGTGGCCATGACCATGCACAGCAGCACCCAGCTGACACTGAGGCCCAGGTAGCCCGTCAGATACACCGGGTAGAAGAGGAACACGGCTCTGCCAAAGTACACGAGGAACTCCATCAGGAGGCGGTTGACGGCAGACGAGTTGAGCTTTTCCGTGCTGCCGTGGATAGACAGGCTGTCCGCGAGCCCCGCTGTCTGCGCCGGTGGGCCGCCTGGGTGCATCTGTCCGGCGGATGCCATTGGGTCGGACTCCCGCTGGCTGGTTCCCCCGAATTCCAAAAAGAGTTGTTCACTACGCTCACTGTCTGAACAGATTGGATGGTTCGCTCCTTATCTCTTTACAGAAACATTTCCACATGGAAGCCAGTGCAGTGGTTAAATGAGTGACAGCTAGGCTACAACTTCCGTGTTTGAAACTTTCTCAAGGCAGGTAGGCTATAGGCACACCTGCGCTCATGGGTGGGGAATGCGCGTAACAAACGAAGAATTCCACCCTAAAAATGAATGCAAAAAGCAACCTCATAGGCTACTTTATTTTATTTTTTTATTTTTCTGTACAGTGACTTCAATAGCGTTATTATAGGCCAAACCTATTTATCGCCTACACTGTTTTTAACTCCTACAAATCAATTTTATTTTCTGTCGTTTCTTACAGGATGTTGTCATTGTAAATGCATTTGTGAGTGCGCTAGTCGTATAAAATCATTGTTAGAGATCTAACAGAACAAGAGTGATGATGCCTATGAAACCACAAATCTCAGCAAGATAGCCTACCAGGAGATAACCGAGGGGAAATGTTTCTGCACTGAAGCAGTGAGGCCTGCAGAGGGAGCCTTTTCCACAAATCTGTTCCACGGCCATACCAATCTGTAATTTAAACAACCATGGACGTGATACCAAACGGCTCACCTCACTCAGGACTCGGAGTCACATAAATCGTATGTCGTGGTACTGAAGATACACGGGAAAAGTAGCACCTGAACATTAACATCAAGAATGAAAGCTGACCTTAATGAACAGGGCTTGAAAATATTTAGGAATTTAACAGATGAGAAAACTGTATGAAGATCCATGAGCAAGATTGAGCTTTCTAGGGATGCTTGTTTGTTTTGTTTTAATAATGCAAATGCACAGCTTAATTTATTCTGAAAAAAGAAAGAATTGCAGACCTACACACACATGCCTTCTGACTCCTCAGAAGCTACAATTGAAGTGTAGGGCCTATAGCTTGGATGTGAAGGGGAAGCTTTGGTTGGGGCTCAGAGACAAGCAATGCTTCAGAACAACTGGATGATGTGGATTTATAATCCTGTATGACTCAAGGAATTCCTGTTTATCTTTAGTGGGTATGTGTTTGGATATGAGTTTTGGAAGGAGGTTATTAGTATGATCTTAAACTATTTGTTTTCGATTTTCATGTTTTTATGTCACTTTTTACCTTTAATAGCTTAATATGGTATATGTGTTCTGGTGACAAGCAATTTCACTTATGGCACTGAAGTGAGAACATGTATAAATCTTAACAGATTAATTGTTAAAATATAAAAATCTTTTATTCTATAGGTTTTTTAGAAAAGCATACACTGAACTAAGGGTAGGGGCTATTGTATGTGGCTGTATGTACTGTAGAAACGTTTCTAACCATTATTTAACATTGGATGATGTCACAAATAAATCTAACTTAATAATGTGACTATACTTTACAAAGGGTGAGGTTATTTTATTAAAAATGTTTTTTTGACAGGTATATTGTTTTACTTTGTTTTCTGTATAGGCTGGCTATAATTTAAAAAGTGTTGACTATTTCTTTTAACATACAGTAGATAATTAACTGGTTTACATAACCAGATACCAGTATGGAGATAATTAGGTTTTGAAATAGTCTAGTGTTTATCAACAATTCACAGAAAAGATATAGCTACTACATATTTTTTCAGAGGAAATTACTTTTAATTTTTTTAACTGACTTTTACTTGACTTTTATTTGGAGTGTAAATCAAGATGTGTTCACTTCTCGGTTCACTATATATGCTCCTCTGACAGACTAAAGCTTCACTCAAATGTAGAGACTGAGAATTTGCCTTTAAATGAATTAAACCTAACAACAAAACAGTAAACACGTCCGAGTGCTTGAGGTTATTAAGAACTTTAATTTGTACAGGCGTGTGTAAGCAGAACAGCAGATAACTTTAACATTTCCTTTCATAAACAATCTCGACAACCTCCCAAGAACCACAACATCAGAGTACAACGATCAGTCCTAGTAAACATGATAACATATTGGCAGAAATTACTTTCTCTTTTTCTACTGGTTGATTTATGCTTGCGTGATTATATTATGGTATGTTCAGAGATATTTTCAAGGCACTATATGGGTCTGACCCCTCATGTTTCCATAATTCACCAGTGATTATTACTTGTTGCTTGTGATATATTATTGCACTCATTCTTAAGAAAACAAATATACCAATGAGCTCAAAATGAGCAAAGAGTTTTTTTTTTGTCAGCAAGTATCAAATGTAAGGCATCTGTTTTTTGGTTATATCAAGGCACTGTCACTTGAATGTAATGAGATATTCAGGATAAGCCTGGCTGTCATGGAAGATAACAAACATGCTGGGTCTGGCCGGGTTGTCCACGACACTGTCGTACTTCTGAGTGGCGACGAGGCCCTTGGCCGGCGGTGCGATCATGTTTGCCTGTCCAGTGGTGAAATCCCCAGTCAGCACTTGACAGAGGTACACGTACTTCTGCCCAGCTGGATCGGGCCTGGAGTAGGTGTTACTGGCAGAGTAATTAGCATTGACGGCAAAGTATGTGCCGTTGCCGTAACACGTAGCTGAAAATGGAAATTGAAGAAGAACGCTTTTGACTTAGTCTGTCAGTTACTTGCTATGATTCCCTTGTATTATTCGTTTTTACCTCAAGTAAATAAAACACAAATAACTGAACATCTGTTTGAATGTAACGTAGGTTATTTCAAAATATAGGTTTGTTTACAATTTTTGAAGCAACTTTTAATGACCAAGTGAGGTAGAGTTTGAACAAACTGTGTCCTGTATTTTCAACATGGACATCTCACCGTTCTTTCCAGCGTAACTCCTGTTGAAGCCGTGTTCGTTGATGACGGCCAAGGTGTCGTGGCTGGTGCCATGGAAGAGACGTCTGACGTTGTTCTGATGACCGTTCCTCAGCTCCATGTCACGCCTCTTGATCTGTAGGCTCTTCCACAAACCAGGGTTCTGGATCCTCTCAATCTAAAGAGAGGAGGGAAAAGTACATTCCACTTGTCATTGATTTATCAATGTTGATGGAGATGTGACAGCTACAACTTCAGTCATTTACATATAAAGTAAAGTAAAGTCAACTTTACTGTCAATTCTTAAAATATGCATGCATACATAAGAGTCGAAATGGTGTTTGTCTCTGACCCACGGTGCAGTAGGAGCAATAATACAAGATAAAGTAGAATAAGATACAGATAAACAGTAATTACATTAAGTAAAAAGGGTACAAAATAAAAACCGTATATATAAAATAGAATAGGAAGTAAATAATAGATAAATTAAATTGAAATGTGCAATGTAATGAAAAAAAACTAAAAATATTTACTATTAATGCAATACGCAGTCAGCTGGATGTACATTAAGGCATTTTGATGTGCAGGCTGAGTATGAATGAATACATTAAGAGTTATTGCTTCAGAGTTCTTAGTCCAGAGTTCTTGGGGGCAATTGGAGGGGGGTTCACAGTCCAGTGTTCGTGGGAGCAGAGGAGAGGGAAGGAAGAGAGGGGAGAGAGTTAAGTTAGTACAGTCACAGTGCATGGTTAACCTTTATAGTGTACCTTAATAATGGCTTGTTGAGGGCATGTTGCCCGGAACAGATTCATGACTTCAGTGTGCTCTGCTGTCCCAGCCTGGATTGGGAAGGCCTGACTCGAGGTGTTAGGTAGCATGGTATCCCAGGTCTCTGGCATGTCATCATCTAGTGGTATATTAAACAATTTTATTTTATATATATTTTTTTTTAATCCTGGCATCAACAATTGTCAATTATTCATGCTGCTTTGGGTGACACAATATGTGTCAATGACCAGATCAAAACAAATATACAATATTGATATAGTACTGACAGTTATCAATTATTAAAGGTCACATATTTGGCAAATTTTCAGGTTCAAAATTGTAATTTGTGTTTCCACTAGTTTCGGCTCTCATGTTGTAGTTTCCAAAAGAAAAATTTAAATTTCTCACAGTGCAATTGCTAAATCCCCTCTTTTCAGCCTCTTTCTGAAATGCTCCATTTTAGAGCCCGTCTCTTGAAGCCCCACCTTCCAAAAAGCCCAGTCTGCCCTGATAGGCCTTGAATCTAACTGCCAGAGTGGTCAAACAGAGGCTGAAAGTAGGTGATTTGGCGCAGGAGCAGAGTTGTGAAGGAAAAAAAACACATGTACAGTATGTTACTATACCTTTTAGTTTGTCAATGCGCTTTATCTCGAGGGTACGGCCCTGGCTATCTTTGGCAGGTCCATTTGGCATGGTGACCGTGTAGTCTTGACCCTGGACCGTAACCTTCACAGATGGTTTCTTATCCTCCGACGCTTGCTCAAGCTTGAAGTTGGTCATTGAGTCAAAGCTCTGAAACTGAAGCCCCTGCAGCTGGTACTGCCAGTCTGCCACGGTGGCCGCCAGCTCCACCTTTCTCTTCAGCTCCTCCTGGTCCCTGGCTTTCCCCAGCATCTCGTGGATGTCTTGGCTGGCTTTGAGCACGTCCTTGCTGAGCCCCTCGATGGTGACTGTGGCTTGGCCGTTCTTGCTCTCGGTCCTTATGCTCACGTTCATGGTCTCCTGGATGTCCACCATGCGCTGGAGGTCTGCGTCAGACAAGCTAAGGATGGCCTTGTCTGCGATGCTGCTGCTGTTGTGCTCTTTGGATACCAGGTCGGTGATCCACTGCTTGGCCGAATCAACCCTTGCCTGTGACTCGCCACAAATATGGAAGCAGGCAGGGGCCACTTTCTTAGCCTCGATGACGAAGTCCCCTTCTTTCCGTGGCTTGTCAACACTTCCACCAACAAAGAATGCTGAAAGAAAAAAAATCCAGTTCGAAATTCCACGACAAGGATTAAAAGTGAATACGGACTAATTTGATCATGCAAATTATTCTCTTTATTTGTACTTACACTTGATTTTGGAGGCGACACCTCCTAAGGACCATCCTTTGGCCTTAGATCCAGTCGCTTGATTTTTGTCTTCCTTGTGCTGCATACTGTTGAGGAACTCTGTTACCATTGGTGGCTGAAAAATAACTATCCGGACCGTCTTCATGGTACTGGAAGGGTTTTGGCTTAACACCTCTATCACTGCATCCAACATGGCGTCGGCAACCTGCCTTGCTTTGACATTGCCTTGACCTGAAATGGTAATACATAAAAGACAGACTCTTATGATAGTTTGTCTGCAACAGGGCATATGTCATCTGAACAAAAGTATACTGTAAAATACTGAATAAACACACTAAACAAGCTGGCATGAATGATTATTGTCTTTAAATGAATAATATTTAAGGGCTGGACATTTCCTTCAATTTATGTTTGTTTTGAGGAAAGGAGGAAATCTGCAGGAAATCTTTCAAAAAGTTAATTAAATCCCAATTAACTGCAAACCTAACTTACTGTTAACCCTTCATTTGCATCCATTGAGTTTATTTACAAACCCATTAAGTGTGGATATATTGTATGTCAAAACTTAGATGATGAAACTCACCTGTGCCAATGGCAGGAAAAGAGACAGAAGTGTGTGAGTTTTGTACACACATTTGGAGCGCTTGTTTGACAACCTTGTTGATTTTGATTGGGTCCGTCTGTCCAGCTAGGTGGAGGATCTTCTTACACCTGAGATTGCCCGGCTGGGTCATAATCATGCCTGAGTTTGGGCTGGCACCTGAACGTGTAGACAGTGGATTTGAATGCCTCTGAACTTTGAAAACTGTGTGTGTGTGTGTGTGTGTGTGTGTGTATTCGGGTCACACTTTCAACATTAACAATCTCAAGTTACGATTGCAGAATTGGCGTAATAATTGACCATTTCCTCATGACATTACATGGCAAGACAATTTTTGTGTTTGGTGTCAAATCCGGGTGTCAATGTTTCCTTACCAAGGATTTGGCATTCAAGTTCAACAGCCGGACCAGCCGCATCCAGAATAGCCTTTGATACACCTAGAGGAGAGGACGATGAAAATATAATACATGGATTAAATATATTTCAATATGAATCTTCCCTTAAATTACCATGAGAAAACTAATTTTTAGTGTTAATATTGATGTCAAGTTGGATTCACGTGTCAAATAGTATGCCTTGTAGCGGATACCAACTGCTACATATAACTATAATAATAACTTAATTTTTATTGTAAAAATTCCAGTTCTGGCTATCATTTACCTGATTTAAGAGAGAAGTTTTCATTGGAGGAGTTGACAATGACATCAGAGGTCTCCTTGGTTATGTCCCCTGTGACCACCTGTACGGCCACACCTCCCATTTTCGTCTCATGCACTCCTGAGCCAGAGACAACTTTAGAGAAGGGCCCTTGAGGGAGACACAGATTCAAAATTAACAGCAAGGCAGTTCTCATTAAGTAAAGCTTTTTGTGAAAAATAAATACTAATTATTTGATTTGCAAAAATGTAATGATGATAACTGAAGCATTTTATTAAAAAAGTTTCAGCTATATAGCTGCATATCATTACAAAAATAAATAATTTTTCTGATGGGTGTTTGTTATTGCACATTAAAATGTTGCCACAAGGTTGTGTACCTGGACTTTGTGGGGAACTTGTGAGCACCGGAGCACCCGAGGCATTGGGGAACTTTTTCTGAAATTCTTGACTAAAAGCCTGGAGACAAAAACAGAGATACCTGATAGCAAAACACTCAGCAAAGCAGAAGAAACCGACTTAACTGGCCACCTCTTTGTTAGTGAGCTACAACTGGTTAATATTACTGCTTTATCATTACAATTCTAATTCCTCAAAGAATTCACACTCTGAAATGGATTTCCAAAAAAGTATATCTTAAAAAAAGTTATATTTCAGTTTAGCGCTAGCGGCATGAAAGTACTAAGGAGCTTGTGTTCTTCCCTTACCTGGATAGTTGGTGCGTCTCCTGAGTAAAGGATGATCACAACATTCTTAAGGTGCCTAGGTTGCCTCTTACTGCTGAACGTTAAGATTTCATCCAACATCAATGAGGCTACAAGGTCTTTTGGGAAACCCAGGTTTCCGGTGCCAATGGCGGGGAAGGATATGGAGGTCAGACCACTGTCCTCTGACTTGTTCAAGCAATCTCTGAAAAGGCCACTCAAGATCTGGAAGGCAATGCAATAATGCTATTGGTACAAAATAGTGAAAGTTTGCTGCCATTGCATCAATTTACTGAGTTATGACCTCAAACAGTAACCGACAGTAGCTGAAAGCAATTTGACATGTTATACCAAGTGGTAGTGTAGATTTGAGGTACTGTATATTCCATATTATGTGATTTGACCTCTTTTATAATCAGTCTATTGTTTTGACCTTTCATCAGATTCAGATCGGAGAAGTCATTTAACACAAAGTATATAGGATACAACACTTACTTTTTCAGCTTGGCCTTGTCCCTTGTCCCAATGGGGTGTGACTGCATGAAATACTTGTTTGCTTTTCAGGTTGCAGCCGTCAGTCACAATGACTTCACCGACATTTCCACTAGGATTTTCTGCATTAAGCAACTGCTGAAGATTGGGTCCAGCCACAGTAAAGATGGCATTTGAAACTGCCCCTTTGTTCAGGTCAAGATCTTCAAACACAGTATTCACGGTCACCTCCGTCTAAGAAACGAATAAACAGATAGTTATCAGTTGCGTGTTCTTTATTTTACAGCATCTTCTTTTTAGACAAAATCAGTGCTGTAAGAATCAGTCAGAAAATCATCAGTCAAGCCCTATAAGACCACTTCAATTATGTACTGATTTTGACAACACGCATTCTGTAGTTCTATTAAAGACTGTTTCACAATTAAACTAATTATTTAAGTTTCATAAAGGATAATGAAAAAAACACAATGTACCATTGCATTCTGGATATTTCCTTTCGTCAGTGTGACGCCCAAGCCCTCTTTGGTGTGCACTTGTCCCAAGCAGTTTGGGTCAGATACAACAGTCTTCGCAGGTTGAGAGTTGGCGGGTTTGGTAGGGAGAGTTTGTGGAGAATGACCGACACCTTGATTCCCAAACTCCTGTCTGACGGCCGCCTCCATAGCCTGAACGGCACTGTCATCATTGTTCACCAAATGGATCCTCTTTAGGGCATTGTCATCATACTTGTCATCACAGTATTCCTTCACTGCTTTCACGATAGTGACTGCACACAGATTGAGAGGAAAGCCTAGGTTTCTGCTGATGGCAGGCAGAGCCACAGAGGTGCAGCTGTACTTTTCAGCAAATTCTAAGCTCCCTTTAACAGCTCTTTTCAACTGTGCCAGAGCTTTTTGGGGTTTAGCTGGGTCAAACCCGGGTCCGACTGCATGAATTACTTTTTTGCAACAAAGCTGCCCACCTGCACCAGTTACGACACAGTCTCCAGGCTTGAGCTGTCCTTGCGACTTAATGAGTGTGTCACATTCATCCTGCAACTGAGGGCCAGCAGCATTAAGAAGCGCTGCTGAAAGGCCGCCATTAAGTTTCAAGTCCTGATTAGAAGCGTTGACAACTGCATCCACTGGGTAAGTACACATATCTGCCTTGCAAACAGCTATTTCCACTCCGTCAGATGTCTGAAGCTGATACACATGTTTGGGTACTGGTCTGTGTGCCAAGTCATCCTGTCCACCTCCAGTCTCATCAACCAGCTGGACTAGGCAGCCGGTTTCACTCAGGAGTGAGGACACAAACATGGCTTCTTTATCCCTAAAGAACTTCTTCACTCCAGGCTTGGAGACTTTTAAACTTTCAAAGAACACAGAGGAGACTAAGTCCTCAACCAAGGTCTTGCAATCTGCAACATCAACTCTTGAACCACTTAGACAGATGCCGTCCTTTCTATGAATCACAACCACTTTGTCTTCCATTGGCGTCAACCAAGTCCTGTCAAGTTTTTTAATGTATTCAAGTTTGGCGTTGGGCTTGACCATAACAGTCTCTTCAATTTGGGCATTCCTCGTTAAGAAGTCATCGAGATCACTCGTCACTTTTATGACCGTGTCCTTGCAGCCAGATGCCACTACCTGTTGACCAGTGGTTCGGATTTGGATTCTCCTGCAGGACTTATTGTTGGCACTCTCTAACTGACTAACCAGGTACTGCCACTCTGGCTTCTTTAGGACATTACTGTCTTCAACATCAATGTATTGAGACATCAGCAGGCTTCTCAGATGGTCTTCAGCATCGCTCAGATCTCTGTCAGAAACAGCAAGGAGCTGCACCCTGTTTGCACTGATCTGAAACGCTGCATTTATTCCATTAGATGCGAGGAGGGCATTTGTTAGCTCCTCCTCCTGTTCCTCCTTCAACAAGTCAAGGACAAATGGATCTATTTCTAGATTCTGTCGTTTTAATGCAAGCATTGCATCATATATAACTTGTTGCGCTGCCGAAATCTCATCGCTCATGCCGGTTACTAACAAATCTTTGCTGTCTTTCCTTAATGACATCTTGAGTTCTGGGTACACTTGTAGCAGCTTGTCCTGAAGACCATCTTGACACAGGATGTTAAAAACTGACTGTGACACGTTGATCTCTTGGCTTACGCTTAATTTCTCCCTCTGCACCCTTCTGACCATCTTGTTTATGACTTCGCGAAGACTTTGCTCTAGTCGATTTACGTCAGCCGCAAGACCAACCACTGATAAGACACTTCTAGCTTTATCAGGCACTACAACCACGTCCTCATTCATTAGTATCTGTTTGATCTTCCCCTCAGACTCTTCCCATACCTCTGACTCTGTCTGAAGCTTAAGTGATTTGAATTTTGAAAGAGCTTGCACGAAGGCTGTCTTCACGGTATCCCTCCACTGTTTGATGATGGCGTTGGCATCCTTTTGCTGTCGGATGGAAGCCACTGGGCTTAAACACACAGCGGATTGGTCGAGGTTTAGGTTGCAGAAGTGTTTTTCCAAGTGACTGTGAAGGGCTTCAGTTGCTGATGGATTGTCTTTAAGGTATTTCCAAAGAGCATTGTCAATGGGTTCAGAGATAGGAGCAGGGAGTTTTAGTGAAGGCTTGTCTTTGCCATAGAGGGCTGATCCCAAAGATTTGTAAAAAGGGTAGACTTTGATTTGTTCCTGTTTGATGTGATGCTTCCTCTTCATGATTTTCTGAACAGCTTTGGGGAGAGAAATTGCAATCAAATATCACATTGTCTCAGCGTCTAGGGTTCATATAAAGCTATAGTGCATAACTTCTGCCCCCCACATGACGAATTCTGAGTTATTACAGCAACACTGTCTGCGCATCTACATAGGTTAAGACTTTGGCGATCGCCCATGGATTTGATTCCTTCTGCTGTATGTAAAGGTTTTTTCCTTAGCAGTAGAATCAACAGCTGAAACATTTCTTGGGCGCTTCCTGAGCTCCTGCGCCAGTGTCAGGGGGGTGACACTAGTTTGTAAACGCTGCCACACTGAGAAATATATAGAGAGATTTGCGGAGCTGATAGTCTTTATCAAATTTGGGTCAACGCATTTGGCGATGGCTTGAATGTGAGCGACATTCATTTATATGAAAAAGTTACGCACTATAGCTTTAATGGTGGTAATATCTGATGTTTATTTTACTACATGTATATTTACACAGTTATATTTAATATGTGCTGTAAGGACACTACCTTTATGGTCTTTAAACGTGATGATGGCAGACTGTTCCGCTTCAATGAGCACGACATTTTCCACATCCCCACCCGCATTCTCGAAATAAAGGCGGAGGAGATCTTCATTGAAATTTTGTATGTCATCCACTAGAGCTTGATCGGTGACTTCCAGAGGGCGGACTGAGAGTTCCTTCTTCGTAAAGGTCCGGTTTTGGGGGCATCTTGTCAAAAAATCTGTAAATTCTGTAAGATTATAAGATAAAAAGTTAGCCCTTTACACTTTCTGAAAATAAAACAAACATTTTGACGTATTTCTTTTAAGCTTAAGGGATTATATAGTACATTTGAGTGAAACATACTTTGTTTAAAACTGTTTTCAAAAAACAACACTGAAGGTACCTTTAATGTTCATTGATGATTTAGTAAGAAGTACAGCGGTTTGTAGGGTGTTATTGTCACATTGTATTGCTGATTAAAAAGTGTATATTCTGGGGCATATGGTGTGTGTTTTCTGCTTAATATTGGCAACCAGTATTCAGGTATGGAGGCCTACTTTCTTACTTTTTGCGTGTTCTACTTCTGGTTGGCACCAGTTTGTAATACTGCCTGGGTGGCAACTAGTTGTTAAGGCGCGTTAGCGCTCACCTCTACTGTTGTTTACAGGTAGGTGGTTTACTTATATTTAACTGTTATTAAACTTTGTTAATTGCTACTGAGGAAGTGTGGCATGTCTAAAAATAGGTTTTCTTATAAAAAGATTTTATGCATCACGTTGAACTATTTCTTACTATAAAAATATAAAAATCATTAAATGCATGCTGGAGATCATGAAGGTGTATACGTAATTGTTTGTAAAAGGAAAACAGTCATCAGGTGAGCATTTTGGATCTACTTAAACACACACACACACACACACACACACACACACACACACACTGAGTACCTTTTTCACTTTGGAAAGTTACCACAGCAGAGGCGATGCTATGAATGACTTCCACAGTGAAGCTTTGGGAGGCAGATTGAGAGTCAGAATCCTTTAGAATGTTCTCCACCAGCATCTCCAAAAACTCCTGGTTAAGTGTCTCTGGAATATTTCCTAAAACAGCCAAAGTGGAGTGGAGCTCTTCGTCTGAAGCCTCGTCATCTCTGCCTTTTGCCTCGGTCTGAACTTTGGCTGCAGGTGTGCGTTCTTCAGTGTTAGGTTGTTTGTTGTTCACAGCAACATTAGCTGTTAAAGAGACATAAATGTTAAGGGTCTGAACACACATTTCTTAACAAACTAGATAGTAGAGATAATAACCACTTAATCTAATCAACACATTTGTTTTCCCCACACATAAGTATTATTCAGGTGGCCAGCCACTGAAAAATATTTCCCCACATTCATGAATTATTTATTTAATTCATGTTTTTTATTTCAAAATGTTAAGGTAATGAAATGTATTGCATGTTTTAGCCCCTTCTGCTTTCGTCTTGTGACAGTTTTTTCACAGTACACCTGTGCCAGCGTGATCGTGCATTTCACTGTTGAAAATACTATAGTCATTGGCTGTATACATTTTCTGAGATGTATAGCGTCTCCTCAACCAGACAAAGTGAACATTTCTGAAAGCACAATAATAGCAAATCGTCAAAGTCTATTTACTAGTAGGAGTCTATGTGCAGTGCAGTGCACCCTGTCAACAGGGAGTGGAGGCAGGCAGGGGAGTGGCTTAACAGCCATTTTACATAAATCACTGTCGCTTTAAACAATTTAGAGACTGTTGGGCTGTGATACTTTATTTTCAGGTTATTAATGTTTATATGACACTTAACCAACTACCCAAATATTCTGTAATTGAGTTAAAAAAACAGACAGGGAGAAAGAAGGAGAGAGAAGCACAAATGGAGAAGCATTTTTGGAGAAAATTGAAACCGAAACTAACTTCATTTTGATTTTTACTTGGTTTAGCAATGAACGTGTGCATGTTTGAACATGTTTTCAATTAAATTGAATTAAATATAGGTTTTAATATGTAGCAATGTCCAATAAATATGATTTAAAAAAAATACAAAGGTCTGTTACGGGGTGGGAGTGAGGCTGACCTAAAGGGGCAGTTAAACTTTGACTAAACTTTGTGGTGAAATGATCCAAACCAAAACTCCACTGGATTTGCTCATTACAGCAATACAGCAGTCCCTGGTTTAAGGACTTATTTGACCTTAATTACTCCATATTGTTTCAGCTTCCTGTGGCCATCAAGCCAGTGTGCAAAATATATGATATCATCTTTGGACACTTGAAAGTGCACTTTTTGATGTTAAAGGTTTAAATTATCGTATTTGGCGTTTGGATCATCAATTTAATAACTTAAATAAACTTTATGCTGAGTCAAAAAGTGTGTGCACACATTAATGATTGACTTATTGTGCAAATATTGTTGTTAATGTTTGTGTGTGTGTGTGTGTGTGTGTGTGTGTGTGTGTGTGTGTGTGTGTGTGTGTGTGTGTGTGTGTGTGTGTGTGTGTGTGTGTGTGTGTGTGTGTGTGTGTGTGTGTGTGTGTGTGTGTGTGTGTGTGTGTGTGTGTGTGTGTGTGTGTGTAGGCCTGCCCAGACAAATAACTGGGCCCCTGAAAAGGTCCAGTCATTGGGCCCCCTTTACTCATGCTGAACTTGTATCAATGTGCATGATGCGCTTATTCCTACATAAACACATAAACATACCGGTGTACCTGGCCGGTTCTAGCCAGTTAGAATAGGGTGGGCTAATAGAAATAATAGTGGGCAGAGATACCGACGAGAATTTTTTTGACCTTGCAAGAAAGCACCTGCTTTTTGGCACATTTACTGTAACATTTACTGTAATGTAAGCTTTTAGACACACCAATGCTGTAGGGGGGGTCTACCATGATAGCACTGCTACCAGAAGCTTTCCTCATCAGTATAATAACCATCTGCCACCTTTGTTTAAAGGCTAAATATGTAATTTTCTAATTTTCTTAGAAAATAATAGATAAAATATACAGGATGATTTGCAGAACACCCTCACAAAGACACCTTAAAACTTGATGAAATATCACAGTATCTCTGAATTGAAAATCCACTTCTGCTGGCAGAAATACTGATATTAAGGAATTTTCCGGGGGTCTAAAGCCCTTGAAAGTTCCCTCTTTGTTTTCCTTTCTTTTCTGGTACCCTGATTTATGTCCAGGTCCTGGCATCACTGAGCTTGCTAGGTTAGCTTGCTCATCATCAATACATAGCTAACGCTTGTTTGGTTGACCTGCTGCATGCAACGGTTTTGAGGGGGAAAAACGACCCATGATATTTTTAGCTTTTCAATATAAAATGTGATATATTTTACCCAAGTAACAATGAATAAAATGTTTTCTTTTATTATAGAAAGTTCTCTTGCGAATATAGCGTTCATAAAAAAGGTTGGCTAAGTTAGGTCATCATAGTGGCTGGGCCCTAGAAAGATTTCCCACTTTCTACCCGTTATGGGCGGCCCTGTGTGTGTGTGTGTGTGTGTGTGTGTGTGTGTGTGTGTGTGTGTGTGTGTGTGTGTGTGTGTGTGTGTGTGTGTGTGTGTGTGTGTGTGTGTGTGTGTGTGTGTCAACTGTCCAACAAAGCATTTATTTATTTTTTACATTTTCAATTATAGAGCAGGGCCCATATTGTTATGATCAGTAGGCTACTTACATTTATTGTTCCGGTTATCAGATGGCACTTCCTGTATAGAATGTGAAAAAAAAGGAGATTTAATTACCTGTCTATAATAACCTACCTTTGCTCCCAGTAATAACACAGAGTGCTCAGGGTCAGCTATAGCTCCTCCTTTCAGCTTGTCTCTCTCACATTTATAACAGCAGAAACATTACAGTATGAGAAGTGGGATCAACTTTCAAGGATCCCCTGCAAATGAGTAGTGGTTGAATAACATTGAGCTTGAGACCGAAAGTTAAAGGAATGAGTGAGGTGATGGCAGTTTCACTTACACTGTAACCTGACCTTCCCATAGGCAGCCATCATACATGATGAGACTGTCATAATCACATACACATAGCACATCCATAGACACAACACAGTTGCTGAAACGTATTGAAGAGTTTTGACTAACTTTGTGTCCCCACTCACCTGCGCTGTCGTGCCATCTGTAAGTAAGCGAACTGTCATTTTCAACACGCTTTTATCAGAAATGATCTGATGCGCCTCCTTCCCCAAAACATTTTTCTGGTCTGTGAGAAGAGGGGGAACAAAACACATTCAGACACTCTATATAGGCTAGTCGAATAATAGCAATAGTCTAGCTATATCGTTTTTTTTAATGACAGAATTTAGTAGGTTAAAAATTAAACGCGGTCTGGAACTTACCCTGCTCTCTGCGGAAGCGCAGCACCGCTGTCCTGCTGCCGTTGGTGTAGTCAACTTCACAGTCGCCGCCGTTAGATTTCTTACTTTGAAAGTATTTTACTAATTTGTTTTTAAGCCTCGGCACTTTGTTTTCTTCGAACTCGACGAGCAGAGCGTACGTATATGCGTCGGCCATCGCTCCCTGTCTGACTCCGTCTGCCCCTCTTAAAATAGGCTACATGCTCTGCCCTGCTTTACTTTCACTTTTGATTCTCAGGAAATGAGCCTGACTGCGACATATTTTGTTGTTGTCTAGGAGGAGAAACGACGCCCGGATGCATGACACGGGAATACAGGAGTCATATGGAAGAAACGTCCAATTAAACCAGTACAAAACTCTGCAAACATCCCGAGAGAGACTTTGAAGCGGTCCGCACCGTATCTCACACTTCCACTTTCGGATTTCTCTCGGTACTTTCCAGTGTTTTGGGTGAGTGTTTCAACGTCTCCGTACCATATGCTGCTTTGTTTAGTCCTTTACGTTGAGAGTTGCTGCTTGCTTTGAATTAAATAGCAGCTTCGAAATGCACGCTGACTTCCACAATCAAATGATTCGTCACTCAAAACGAGCTAAAGCAATGTGTTGTCTCGTGAACACTGCGTCAGGTCGCTCGCTCGCGCTGATAACCTGGAAAATGGCGGTTTAATCTTTATGAAATTCAGCTACTTTGTCAAGTTAAAATCAACTCTTGAGCAGTTAAATACAAAATGAAGACAACAGTATTATTCTTTAAACCTTTACACTAGGCACATAATTGAATATGTCATAATGCTAATGCATTCAATGCTACGCAATTCATAACGCAACTGAAAGATAACTACCTTACATGTAATGCAAATGTTTTGATTTCTCTCAAATAAAATACTTTTTTAAAAAGAAGTTAACGTTCAACATTTTACAAAAAAAGAGTCAACTAACCTAACATTATTCTACTATCTGCGAGGCAGTCGCCTTTTACTCAGCTCTTTAGTAAAAAGTATATAGGCCTTCTTAATGTGGCATTATGGGATAGGAGCACAGTCAGTTTATGTTCCTAGGAGACAGATGATGATTGTTAGTGAGTGGGAAAACCTTGTATGTAGGATTATGTCTCCCTCTACTGGAGCGAAAAACGAGATAACACTTAAATAAAGTAAGTAGGCTACATTTATGTTCTCCCAGTTTAATTGACGGTCTTGACTCTCTCTTAAAGCCATTAGGTGTAATGCATGATGTTAGAGGTGGTAACACTGACTGTCATATATTAACCAAACACTGGTTCCAAAATTACTCACACAACTTTTTTTCCATAGCTCTGTTTAGGAACCATGGAGACTGAGAGTAAACGTGATATCACTCTTTATGGGGATTCAGTCAACATTGTGAGACAATGTGGATCTGCCTTGAGTGATGTCCTTCAAAGCAAATTTGGATGTGTGGCCATCATCGAGGGTGTGGGAAGCGGTCCGGGGCTTGCACAGCAGGGAAGGCCAACTGTAGCACCAGAGAAACGGCTTGCTGTTGTTCTGCGTTCAGGCGTGGAGGTGTCTGTGTGGAAGGCCGATCTCACCAATTTCCAAGTGGATGCTGTTGTGAACGCTGCAAATGTTAATTTGCTGCATTATGGCGGCCTTGCTCTCGCTCTGTCCAACGCCGGTGGTCCACAAATACAAAAATGGAGTAATGATTACACCTCCCGTAATGGTTCTTTGCAAACAGGAGATGCAATTGTCGCTGATGCTGGGTTACTACCCTGCAATAAGATAATTCATGCTGTAGGCCCACAGATATCAAGGCAACCCACTGTGTATGAAGTTGATGTGGCTGAAAAGCTATTGATGAAGGCCATCAAGAGCATTCTTGACAAAGTTAGAGAACACCGTCTGCAATCTGTCGCCATTCCTGCTATAAGCTCTGGAATCTTCAACTACCCCCTGCCTCAATGTGCAAACAACATCGTGACAGCTGTGAAACGCTACTATGAAAACTCTTCAGGACCTCTTCCTAAAGCGATCATGCTCGTGAACAATGACGAGCCTTCGGTCACGGAAATGGAGAGGGCCGTCCGTACGTTATCAGCCCCCCACATGCCCCCCAGTTACAGTCAGTCCGCTGCAAGCAACAGCAGAAGTTATGCCAAAACCTCATCACCTACTCTCCAGATGGGAACAGTCAGTCTGACACTGAAGAGGGGTAAAATCGAAGACCAGCAGGTAAGAATCTGCAATGTTTCTTCATTAAGTACTTATTATTTACTTATTTTTTTAAATTTTATATGACCATCTGCTTTTCCAGAAATGTATAATTTGTCATTTGTTGTGGTTGCTTAAAACATCTTTACAAACATGCATTTGTCCATGGTTGGATTCAAATGTAAGGATCAACACTTACAGTAACTGTTTGATGACCTCACTAGTGAAACATGTTTAAATGGTGTTCCCCAGATGGGTTAATATAAGGTTCTCTAATATTTAAGCAAACATATTCTGATGCCATGTAACAGACATGTTTTCTCTCAGACAGATGTCATCGTAAACACTACAACAAAAGACCGAGACTTGAGTCAGGGTGAGATCTCCAAAGCTTTGCTGCAGAAAGCCGGTCCGACCATGCAACAAGAAATAAGAGGTGCCACTCTGAGACGTCATGTCATCACCACAGGATCCCACCGTCTGCAATGGAAAAATGTGTATCATACTTTTCCCCCTTATCGGCAGGAATCTAAATCGCAGGAGGTACAGTATGACTATGTTACGGTGCATTTAAATTGATGTATAAAATAATGTGTTCAAGTCTGACATATACAAAATTGTGAATTAATCCGATTTAGATTAAAAATGTCACATATCAAGTACACCTTCCATATTTTTTGTCATTTCATACCATATTTCAAGTGGCCTTAGAGTTTATTTCACAGATAATTAAGAAAAATAGCACAACTGAAAGCCAATAACGCAAAATATTAACTTATTAAGGGAGCTTATCTTAATAAATCTGAAGTGTTCCGGTCGTCCAGTTTAGAGCTTGAATCTGTCCTTTTCCTCTTATTCATTCGTCACAGATTCTATCCAAGTTAGTTTTGGAATGCCTATGGTTGGCCGGCGTCGATCGACACCAGTCAATCTCCTTTCCTGCCATCGGCACCAGAGGGCTCGGCTTCAGTAAAAGAGAAGTTGCCCAGATCATGTCAGATGCAGTGGTCGAGTTTGCCAAAAATTTCCTGGACAAGATGGAGGTTTATTTTGTCATATATCCTAAGGACGACGAAACATTCAAGGTACTGCAAAATTACTGTTATGGTATTAGAATAATATTACCTTATTGACCATGTGTCTACTCAGTGGCTGGCTAAAATAAATATTCCTCGCCAGTAAATAACAAGAGAAAGACAACTTGGAGAGCTACGGATAAAAACCAAAATGCTTAACAATAAAAAAGAGACATAAGAGATATACTTTCTAAAAGGTGTTTACATGTAAACATACACTTTGTTTGAAGTCACTATGATCTGAATCAGGCAAATGCAAGTTATTGAATCATAAATCTGTATTGTATTAGTAAAATATGTTTAATACCTATCTTTAGATGGAATGTGGTCTGTTTACCGTGGTGTGAGGCACTCCCTACAATCACTGAGATGTGTTGACTTGGTTTGCCTGGTCGTGCAAGTTCAGCTGCTCAAGGAAATGTCATTTGTGCCTTGTGATTTAAGAAATAATTCTACATATTAGAATCTACATGTGCTTTCTTCCTAGGCTTTTGAGGAACAGTTGAGAACACTCCAGCAAAAACCATCTCATTCCAGCTCTGCAGTTGGTAATACAACCTTTCCGTTATCATTTTAATGTACACAAAGGTCAACTTGAATCATTTCAATAATAATAATAATAATAATAATAATAATAATAATAGTCATCCTAGATGGCAGCCTTATGTTGAACTTAATAATGTCTTCCCCCAGCCCCACCAGCGTACGGCTTCAGAGAAGTCCTCCACCACAGCATCAGCCCATCTCCACGGATCAGCCTTACAAGCTCCTGTGAAGAAGCAACGCGCGAGGCTGAGCGGTGGCTCTCTGGCCTTCTGTTCAAGTCCTCTGGCTGTGTCTCTATCCACAACAACTTCATCCTGCACTTTGGAGAAAGAGAACATCAGCAGCTGTCCCGTCTGAGCAAAGAGGGCGTCTCCATTGAGGAATCTTTTGCGGAAGGCCGGGCGGGCATAACCGTACGCGGTAACCCCAGCCCAGATGTGGTAGTTGCTGCGTTGCAGGTGGAGGCCATGCTCTGTAACGTCCAGAGGGAGTTCATCCAAGAGGAAGAGGACGCCATGAATGTAATGACCACACGAAATGTGACCCTTGAAAGAAAGATGCTGCCTCAATCCAGCCAAGAGTTCTCAGGCAGATCAACTTCCTTCAAAACTGCTGGGCTGCGGATTTTGAAGGTACAGTATGTGTATATGCAACATGGTTGACATCATAGGAAACAATAAAGCTTTGTAGGTGTCTCAATTACGTATACTATTCAATGGTTTCACAACCTCAAATTATGCTACATGTTATAAAGTGCACATATTAATTTGTCAAAAATGAAGATTCATTGGTTTATATAACACTGCATACTGATTTAGTTGTAACCAGTGCCTGACTAGTGAAATCATGTACATATTTAGGTGGAGAAAGTGGAGAACTCTACACTTTCGATGCTCTTTGACATGAAGAAAACACAGCTGAAATGCTCCACCCCTCTTCAAACAATGTTTCAACGCATCCCCGCACAGTTTCGTGAGATAGTCAGTCATGTTGGGTTCCACGCAGAGTGCGCCCCGCCTGAAGGTAATACTTTATGTCTGATAAATGATTTTGTAGGTTTTGACAATTAGAATTACAGAACATGACAGCAATTGTTTGTCTTGTGTATGGTCCTCTGTATACAGACCCAGCATATGGAGAGGGCATCTACTTTGCTGACTCAGTGAAAAAGGCCATGGAGGTGTGGAGGAAGCCACACGGGGAGTACCTACACTTTGTGGAGGCCGAGGTGATGACAGGAAAGTCCTTCGCTGGTAAACCAGGTTTCATCCTGCCTCCCCCTGTGGGGACAGACCCACTCGATAGGTACGACAGTGTGAGCGGAAGACCTGGTATCGCAGTCATATTTAGTGGTTACCAGGCCCTGCCCAAGTACATCATCACCTGTGAGGTGGTCTAAAGAGTGATGTCTTTCACTGCTTCCTCTGCCTTTAGTGTGGTACAAATACAAATGTAAGAATGATTCCAAACAAGCTTTAAAAAAGGGGATGATAGTAAATCAGCCTAATTAGTACATGTATTATGAGAACGCTGTTTGCATTAATCACTATGGTTGAGATCAGTTCCACAGTATTATTGAGGAATGAAAGATGTGTGTTTGGTTTTTACAACATATTGTATAATATGTATATCAAAGATTCAACTTTAAAATGCTTCTAGCAACATAATCATACTTTAACAGTTCTTAGTAGTAGCATTTGATTAGTGAAACCACATGATACAACACATGTAAACATAATAAGGACAACACATTCTACCAGTTATCGTACAATTTGCTAATTTAGTGTAGCAGATGACCATCTTCAATATAACAGGTGAAAAGCTGTTGGTCAACCTTGGGGTGTGTTCATTACAGCCCTACTACACAAACATGATTGTAACCCACTAGTTAAATGTTCATTTAACAATGACAATCAAATTGTGTCTGACGCTATTATCAAAATAAAGAAAAACTTTGATTCCTCGTGTTCTTTTTTTGTTCAAAGAACGACTGTCTAAGTCACAACACAGACGATGACTTCAATACTTGACTAATACACTTCTCCTTTAATGAAGCACAACTCAAGCTGTTCAGCTACACTGATTTATTCAAATTAAATACAATTTACACTTTACAAACAAAAGTGAACAAAATAAATGCCATGTAACAAAATAACAAAGTTTCTATGTGATTCACATCTGTCATATTCATGATAAGATAACACAGATGTGAGAAATCACAGTGTATTGCGTATGAAAGTCCATTGAAACTAGTTTAACGAAACATAATCTTAACTCATGGTCCATTCAGTAGATTTTATTGAATCTTTCATCTACATCTCACAGCCATGAAGTTTACTAAGATGTCATGGAAACCTTGACAACTGTGTGGTCCTTCAATTGAGTTTTTTCTCTAACCTAACACAAAGTGCTTGATCAATAGTAAATGCCTCTCTTTGTAAAATGTAAACAGACATTGGAAATACATCACATAAACACTCAATCTTTAATTATTCATCATGATTGTATAAAAATGTTTAGCTTAAAATTCTGTTTAACCACACCATCTGACCTTCACATTTAAAAAAAAAAAGTAATAATTTGACAGCACAACACATTTCCTCACAATAATGAGGATTTCTCCAAAGTACATTGGATATCACAAAGTGTACAGTTTATTACTGGCAAGAGTGTCACCTCTGATTGTCTATGGAGCTTTTACAGCCATTAAATTGTAGATGATACACATTAGGATGTTCTGACACATCTACATCAGGCTGCTAAAACCTTATTATATATTACCATAATACCCGCTGGTTGGAACAAACACCAGAGACATCAACGTAAGACTAGACAAAGATCCTCCTGAGCAGTGCACACTGGAATGATGCTACATTCAAGGAAATATCTGGTTCCCCATGGTATCTCATTATCCTACTGCACGATAAAAACAATGCAAGAAAGAAGGTGGCTTGTAAAGCAGGAGGTTCTTCTAACTACACAATGACAACAGGTACAGTACATCTCTAAGAGGACACTAGCTGCTGATGTTAATGACGGGGAAGGGCACACCGAGCCGGGCTGACTTAAATAAATATGGCACAACTGGCCTCTGATGTTGATAATATTACGAAGAAAAAAAATTGTAGCTATAAATACCGTAAGTTGACATGTTTTAAAAAAGTGTTTCAGTTTGTTGGGACTGTGACTGAAATGAACGGCTGCCCCTCTCCACAACATCCGCAGGGTATGTCTTGAACTCTTACTATATTGATTACAGGACTACCTTTACATTTCCACTATGTGTGACTAAGGGCGCTTTCACACCTGATAGTTTGGTTCTTGTTTGCTTCCTGGTTCACACCAGTTGTGAGAATGAAACAGGTTTGTTTGAGGTTTGTTTCTCTCTCACACCTATCGTTTCCTCAGGTCAGAATCAGTTGATGAAGTGAATCAAAATGCAGCAGCTAAAGACACGTGAGAACGTTCATTTCACTCATTGGTCAGATGGGTCTTTGGTCCGCCTTAGGTGCACACCAGAGTAAATTGCTGTGTTCTCACCTGCTAAAACTTGCCGCACCAAATGTGTTAACGAACCCAACACAGCAGGAGTGAAAGCTCCCTTGTAAGCGCTCCACAGCGAGGCCATCCAAACATAGGAGTGCATATTCTGTCAGTTGGTCCTTGACTTCATAACAGCTTTAAAAAACAAACTTCTACCTCTTCACCCTCCCTCTGTTTTCCAGATACTAAGAGTCGCACACAAACCAGATCTCTGCTTTCATACAAGTTAATCACCACACAGTCACTCTGTGCATTCAGCTATCTCTGTGCCATCCACCAGCAGCGTGTGAATGATCCCGTCTCGTCTCTTCCCGCTGCTCACGGCCTTCACGCAGCAGTTGTGGTCTCCGAGTGAGAAATGTGTTTCTGTGCCATCATCAACAAACTCCCCCTGCAAGTGCGCAAGTGTGGACAAAGGAAGCAATCAATCACTAACATATGGAGCTGGTCTGTACGCAGGCAACTGTAGAGCCACATAGTGTGTGAGGCCTTCTAACCAGAGACGGTTTAGTGTTAACAGTGCTGGGGTTTCTGACTTTAGGAGACATGTATTCATAGCTGTTGATTTTGATTTATCTTTAGACAAAAATTAACATATAACATATACAGTATATTTTAGTGGTGTGTCCTTAATTGCAAAACAAATAAGTATCCTTTACTGTTGTTATACTTACAGCAGTCTCAATATTTTGTCCATTACACCAAACATCCATGGTGTCTTTCTCTGAAAGAAAGTCAACACACGCTGAATCAATGAAACAATAAAAGGATGTGATATGACGGGGCAGTTAGCAGATGCTAAACACGTAGCTTCATGTACACGGCCAGGTTTGTTTCTAATGCTGTTTGGCATTGATGTGAGAATGTTTGAGTTGATGTGGTTTCCCTGAACAACGAGCAAGACAGCAATGACCCTTATTGGTACCTGATTCACTTGCAGGATTTCCTTGACAATGATATAGACTAAAAAATCAGAAACCAGTGTAACAAATATACCCTTTAAAAACACACACCGCTCACCAGTACAATTGTATAGCTTTGAACAGCTTTAAAAACTTTTTTTTTTCTTATTTTTCTTAGCCACTCGTGTGAGGTTTATAGTTTGAAGTTAGTAAAAACTTTCATCACTGTAAAAAAGCTAGGCTTGATGATCTATAAACATTACCATACCAAGTGATCTAACTTTTCTATATGCAGGAAGGAAAAGACATACATGATTGGCCTCCTTTAGAGCATATATGGGCAACATTAACTCGATCATGGTTCTAATTAAAACTTGTTGACATCTTTTATTTTCTATAATCAATATAAGATGGATCCCTGTGTGCTATGCGGATCACGCCCACATATTTCTGCTGGTTCAGTAAATCAACAAATTTCCTGCTGGAATTTAAAGATAACTATTGCACACTCTCGTGCAGCACTTCTCATGTGTTGCGCATGTTTTGGGCGGTACGCAGCCTGTAAGCAGTGAAGTCATAAGAAGGATTAACTCACTCACATGCCAGAGGTGGCTGAAGATGGCACGTTGGGTTCAAAGCTGATAAAGAGCTTAGCCTTGGCTCCAACATAATATTAGCGGGTTGCCATGCTGGGGCAGGAATCATACAATGCTAAAATATCAATCCAAAATCTATCCCTTCATATATGTACTATCTCGAAAAAGAAAAACCCAATTTACTGCCAAGGGAAAGGGGTGTGAAGTGATTTTTTGGCTAACTATATGTGAAATACATCATAATAACCATTTGCATTATAACTAAAGGATCAAGACAGTATTTGAATAATATACAGACACTGAGAGGCTCACCTAGGACCACCCTGCAGTCTGTGCCGTCCAAATTGAGAACCCAGGTGCTGGTGACCTTTGATCTGTTCTCCATGTACTTCTTCAAGCTCTTCCCGTTGATCTCCAACGTGTACTCGTAGGCAAACCCGCTGACTGCATCGATGTTGATGGTCGCTTTAGTGTCCGCTCTGCCCACATTGAACGTCTCCTTCCCCACGAGTTTGAACATCCAGTCCCGCCTCAGTAACTCCTGCAAAAAGATGTCAAATGATGGGGTGAATAACAGCTAATAGTACCGACGAGAAGGTGTAGGCTCATGTTTTAAAAACAAAATACGTGTAGCGTATCCTCTCCCCTGGCAGACATTACTGTTAAGTTCGTGACCCATACCTTTCCATCGACGTAGATGACCCTCTTCCCGGTGGTGGTGCCGTGTTCAAACTCTATCCTGTGGACTCCATCACTCAGTGCGACCTCCCATACACCAGCCAGATCTGCCGACATCATACCGTCTTCAGACCCTGCTGCTGCAACAACAACAAATAGATAACTAGAAGTCGAGGTAAATGGATGCTTTACATTAAACGCTATCGCATGCAACGAATAACGGTTAGCTTACACACTGGGCTGTCGTTAGTCAGCTGCTCATAAAGTAGTGAAACCTAATCAAATTTTTCTGTGCATTATGCTTATATTTCCGCACTACTATCGAATCGCTTTATAACAGGGCATAATGTTAAAGCATCTATAACTAGTCAACTCGCAAGGGTAAACATGACTAAAGATAATGAGGGAAGCTAACGCTGTTTGTTGCATTACGACTTCCGGTGTCAGGGCCCCCTTTCAACAATTAAAGTAAATACTTGTAAGCAATTATAGTGTTATCAGTAGTATCAATACTTAGGCTACTGGTGATGTTAAAACAAAGTTAGTTTATTTCATGCGCAGTTTCTAACAAAACACACCGCTTACTGACAAAAACTCATCAACTTACTTTACTTCAAACAATTTACTTTACACAAACAATATAGACTATATGACAAATATTAAACTGTGCAAAGATAATCTTTAAAAGCCCCTGGGTGCCGTAGTTGAAAAAATATCGAGGTGGAAATCACCCAAATACATAGATTTTCGTCCAATTCATACGAGTTACTTACAGACTCAACTTCTCTCTCAGTTTGCGATCAAACTAGCCGTAGCAGTTTCAATATATTGGCATTTTATTTTGAAAAGTAAACGGAAATGCTACTTCGTCAGTTAGCAATAACATGTCTACCTTGTCAGTAGCTCTGGCTGCTAACGTTACCTTCTTAGCTTTAAGAGGATAACGTTGACGTTTCCTCAGGAATAAAATAATTCGTCACACACGGTGATTACCTTGATAGTCCCGAAGTTAGCGTGTGTAGCTCAGTGGTTAACAGATGTTCGGCATTCCACTTTAGCGCCGTTTGTTCGCAGGTAGCTAGCGCGTGCAGAGCGTCAACAGGCGAGCTGTGACTATGTTGTTACTATGGTAACATGATATCCGCCTACGCACAGCCTTCACCGCTCATGCTCACCGCTCGCTCTCTGTCTGCATATGCGGCAGGTTGGAACAGCTGAGCTGGGTTGGTATTCAAATACTTCAACAAAAATTCAAAAAATATTCATACTTCATAAATGTATACTCGGGTGGTCTCGCTCGGTGGACACGTGAACTGGACTCCAAAATAGCCTGCAATGCACTGTTTAAAAGAGGGTTTACTGCTTAGTATTTTTCTTGGAGGGAGACTTGATTGATTTTAAACTGTGAAACAGTTAAGGGCTGACTGTACCAAACTACTGCATTACAAATGACAACTGATATGGTATTGTTGTCAGAAATTCCTTTAATTACGTCATGTAGCGTTGTATGAATAAAAGAATAGTTTTATAGGATCAAAGGGATAATAGACAAGTGATGTTGTCCTGACATTGTTTAGTAGCCTAATTGTAAAATTGTTATGATCATAAAAATGTTGACAGAGAGATCACAATATGAAAAAGTATATGATAGCCTACTATGATAGCACAAAAGCAAATCAGTGATTCTTGAGAAGTGGGACAAAACAGGGTGCAATGTTGAAAAAATACAAACCCTATGTCTTGGCATATTAAATTAGCCTACATGTAGCCTATGTAGGCTATCCAACATATGGCCTACTAAGTTACTGAGCTAAGCTTTGAAACAACCTCCCAGCTTTTGTTTTTTTACCGTCATTGGCCTATCACCCGTCAGATTTCCTTAAACATGACAAAGGGAATTTATCTAGTAGCCATTTGGTTTTTCTGTTGATGTTAGGTTTTAACTTCAGGAAAATAGAATGATCAAACAATGTCAAATAACTTTAGAAATTGTAAGTCGGTGTTGACATAGGCCTATCATGGTTGTGACACAGGACTTTCAAGATTCGGATTCGGAATGTAAAATATTCTAAAACTACAAGCCTGTCTGACTCTAATGTACTCTGCAGAGGTAGAATCATAGAGTAGCCTATAATAAAAGTAGAATTTGACCAGAGCTCCTTCAAAGTGACAGCTGCCCCTTATTTTGCCTGATTTTATTAAATTTTTTACATAATACAATGTCTGACGGTGTTGACTAAAGTGGTCCTACCACTTAGAATCCTTATAAAACATGAATGTGTTGAAGAAAAACTGTTTTTACTGATATGAGAGATTATTTTGAGTTGCTTTTGATGAAAAAAGCTATTTCTAATCATTAAAGTACATTTTTAATATTTTCTTTTGCATATAAAAGATTGTAACCTTCTCTGAGGACACACTGGTTTGGACACCGTGAGAAGATAACAAGTGTCATATATTTGACATAATAATGATCAAATAAAATTTAAGGGGATAATTGTGCTCCAGACATTCTATTCTTAATCCCTAATAACATCTACAATTTTAAATATTTTTAGTTTTAAACATAACAGCAGTTACATATGGAAGATAGCCTTTTGTCCCGGTTCTCAAGAATCACTGAAAGGATAAATGGCTGCAACATGTTTGCATTATAATTGTACTAAATACTGTACTTCCTCAATCTAATTCTTCTTTTTTTGATCTGATATCAAGCAGAAGTGCAGAGTGTCAACACCAGGTCATCGTCTCCTTTCACTTATATTTGTTTTAAGCAACAGCTTTTCTTGGCCAAAATATGCTTCCTTTAAGCAGGAAAACAAAACCCAATTTTAAGAAGAAAAAAAACATGACTTGGTGCACTTGACCAGTCTATAGGAATGTGATTCATATCGGCCAGTATTTAATTAACATCATAAAACTCATATTTAAATTGATTCATATCCACTGGTATAGACACAACTGACAATGACTAAATATTACACAGATGTGTGTTCACGTGTTTATGTGCCTGTTTTATTAGATCATTTGACTGTTGAATTTTTTTTTTGATAACCATTCCTTTTATAATTGTCATGGCTTTTGAGCCAGGTTGCAAAAGTGCATTGAAAATAATGAATGGTCATTTATTTTTGGTAACACTTTATGTGAATGGAATCATCATGAATTCATGCATTAATTGGATTTCTTCATGTAGAACTTCACTAACTTTCAGTAATAATTCACTAGGATTAATGGTATATCATGCATGATTTATCACAAGATCACTGTATTGATAAATGCATCAGCTAAGGTATTTAAATCATCATGAACTTTAAGTTATTAGCCTTATGATGATGATGTCTTATGCAGTTAAAGTGAAAGGCCAAAAAACTGACCATCAGCTTTTTCAAGCACTCTTTATTGCACTACAAAGCATTTATTTATTTTATATAAGAGATCCATACTGTTTGTACATTTCAGGGACATGATACATTACACATGTTGTATTGTATATCTTAACTTTCAAATTTTAGCATTAAGCACTCTCTACAGTTTTGGAGAAACAGTTGAGGAAATACAAAACCGCAGGCGAAAAATGGTTTTGCAACATGGTTACATGCACAATATGAAAACCCATTCTCCCCTCATCTCCCTTAAGCCACAGAGACACCGATGAAGATGCACACACCTACACACACAGATGAAGGATATGTACATTGGCCAAATGTCAATTTCAAGAAAGTTGCTGGATAATACAAAAATACAGCATTTTAGATGATTGCATTGTTTGCAATGCTACAGTTACAGTGGTGTGACACTGTAACTGTTACACAAAATAATATCACATTAGTCAAGGCCTTGAAGGGTTTCCTTGAATGAAAAAGCACACAATCTTGGTTAACCATTTATGAATAATAATGAATTACCTATATCTAACTGACAAAATGGGCTTTTAGATGAAAACGTTAGGCGCACCAGGGCAACCAGTGAAAAAGTTAGTCTGGAGCCGCACAGTTTTACATTTTCTGGAGTGCAGAATTCCTGTACTCAATGAATACTTTTACAAAGACAAGGTTGATTCCCTCACCATCAAAATACATTAAAGCTCGAATATATTTTACTTTAACCCACATGTGTAGCCTAAAGCTTGTCACAGGATCAGAAATCCAGCTGAGGCTTTAACACTAACATTTAAATTTTAGTGATGATCCATTAAGAGTTATTCAGCAGAGGTGATCCTAGATCTGGTGCTCCCTATACTGTTGACTATTGAGCCCTTCCTGTAAGCCAATTGACACCTTTTGCTGATGAGGCCGTGTTTGTGAAGCGCTGAGAGCAGCTGGTTACGGAACCTCTGCCCAATAAAGGCGTACAGCACGGGGTTGACTGCACAGTGTAGGAAGGCCAACACTTGGGTCACATGCAGCATCCATTCCACTCTGTAGCGAACTTCACATGTCTCATCAATGGATCCGCCTCGCATGAGTGTGTCAACCAGCACAGTAATGTTATACGGCAGCCAGCACAGAACAAAGGCCAACACCACTGCCAGGATGATGCGCATGGCCTTTTGCTTATGCTGATTCCGTGTGTGAAACAGGGTCACCATCGTCCACCCGTAGCAGATGACCATCACCACCAGTGGCAGGAAGAAGCCCACCGTGTGGCGCAGAACACGCATGCTCACACGCCAGTGGTCACTGCTTTCTGCGGTTAGATTTTCATAGCAAATGTCCTGTCCCAGGTCTTCGTAAGGCATGCTCTCCCTCTGAATGGCCACAGGTATGGACAACATTCCAGCCACCAGCCACACCACACTGCAGACCACTTTAACCAACAGGCGATGGGAGGACAGGACACGCGTAGCTCTCACAATGGCACAGTGACGGTCCACACTGATGCATGCCAGGAGGAAGACCCCACAATACACCGATGCCTCCTGAAAACCCGACAGGATTTTGCACAAGACGTTGCCGAAGATCCAACCGAAATGAGCTTCAATGGCCCAGAACGGGAGGGTGAGAGAGAAGAGAAGTTCTGCCATGGCCAGGTGCATCAAGTAGATATCTGTGCTGGCTCTACGTTCCTTCATGGAACAAACCACGTAGACAACTACACTGTTTCCCACCATGCTGAGGACAAACACAACCAGGAATGTGATCATCACGCCCAGGCTGCTAAATCCAGGCACAGTGGCACTGCACGGAGGAGCTGGGTCATCGTATACTGAAGGAAATGTAGAATTGTCGTCAAGGGGATATTCATCAAATTCATCTGCGTCCCGCAGCTAAATAAAAACAAAATCATAACAGTTTGTAAAAGCAGCAGTTAGAAGAAGTAGGCCTACTAGCAAAGTTCAGTGATGCCCCTTCTGGCAAAATAGATAATTTAGAGGAAATTATAAAAATACAGCTCAAACTGCTCTAACATATAATTAATCTTACTGTAAGCCTGAATTTAGTTTCCTAAATTATTCGTAGCAGCAGTATTTTTGTAAGGTATGGCCTATCTTATGAATGAAACACAGGTAAGTAATCAATCTTATCCCACAGGCTGCTTGAAAGGTATAGTTTGAGAAAAATACTCTTATTGCTTAAAGTTGGATGAGATCATTGATACCACCCATAAGTTTGTTGATTAAATAATAATTCCCTGATTGACTAGTGTAGCCTACTGAATTGTTAAATGCAGCTTCAGTAGAAAAACAAAAAGTCAACAATCAATCCACAAACTAACCGTTCACTGAAACAATATAACATTGAACTTTGGCATTCACATTTTAGCTTAACATGCATAGGTCTTTTATCATGTGTCCATTTACAACATGTTTGAATGACATTTTTGTCAATATCCCAACTGCAATAAGAAAGTATCAACATTTCAGATATGCCATTGTGTACCTGTGTTTCCCCTTCTTGATTGGTTAGAACCAAATACCTCAAAACAATAACGATCAAAAGTGGCAGCTTCATCCCTCCTTTCTTGATGCACACAGGTTGACAAGAATCAATCTATTTGGCAAGGACCGTAGTATGTTGTTAGTCGTGGTAGAAGTCCTTGTGTAATGTGTGCACAGAAGAGTGTTGCTACTATGTTAGCAAATTGTAACAATTCAAGGGAAGTGGGCAATCCAGAGATATTATCTGAATTAAGCAATGCACAATGAAAGTGTTGACAACATGTCTGCTTCTTTCTAATCCTTATGTTTGATCTAGCGGTTAGATGTTGTGACAGGACGTCCAAACCATGAACCTACTGATCAAACCTGATAATGTAACGGTAAATAACTTCATATTACAGGATTGCATTGCAAACTCTAAACTCTAAATATTAATAGGTAACTAATGTTTAGTTGTGTTTTTTTTGATTTTCTCACAAGCACAGTTTTGTTGTGGAACATATTTCTTCTTACAGAATCAGCTATTGGCTGCCGGTCATCAAAGTGTAATCGTGCTTGTGTGCAGTCAGGACTATTACGGCCTTTAATAAATTGCATCCAACGCATAAGTCTACCGTGTGAATGAAAAGCCTGACATGTTTTCATTTGCAGTGCCCAGTGCACACACCCACACACATGAGATTTAATGGAGTAATGGCAAAAAAAACAAATAAGAAAAAAAAAGGGAAAGTCACAAGCTCTGTTGAACTTAACTTGTTCATCCTCCTGATTTCTGTTGTGACAGACCTCAAGTTACAGAACAATACACAATAAAACTTGCTCTCTCTTCACCTAACATGATAATACCTATACAGCCATTCAAAAAATGTCTACAGATGTGCAGACATCTTTTATCATTCACTTCAGTCCACTTCTCGCAGTTCGATAGGTGTAGACCTTGATTGTAGAAGCAGACCCAACCACACATACTATAATTGGAAGACTACATTCGTCTAATATCCATCATTCATTTTGATTTAGTGCCTTTTATGCTAACCAGCACTGTCCTGTGCTAGCATAATTTACTGCATTTATTTATGTGTGCACAATCAACCTTAATACTTCATTTGTATTAAAAATAACTGACTGTTTCTCCAGTGGAGGGCAGCAGCAGTCCTGATCTGTGTGTTTACTTCAGACCTTCTCTGGGACACAGTGGACTAAGAATAAGAAAAAAACTAAATACTGTCCTCCTGACTCCTACTAACAGATTGTGTACCACTTTTGAAAATAACATTTAAAAGGGTGTTCCACCATTTTTCAGCCTTCTTCACAGCCTGTAAAAAAAACATGTGTAATGTAAAATAGTCAATTGTGAAATCATTAGTTTTTTTGTTTTTCTTTTCTGGAAAGAGTGCATAATAAGCTGGATTTATGAGGCCAGGGGCTCTAATGAAAGATTGCATTACATTATTGCATTAGATCCATTATAACATTAAACATTATGTTTTCTGGAGCATGACCAATACGCAAGACATAAAGTCAGGGTATGTCAGCTTTTTAATTCCATTTGCATGTTCACCGACTTTATGGCGATGCAACACTACATTTCCAAATTTAAATTTCAGAAAGAAAAACCATTGACATTAAATCAAAGAGTAGGGAAGGCTGATCCTATTCAAAATATTAGTTAGCTAAAATTGTTAATAATTTAATTAAAATGACGCGATAAGCATGGCCAATTTCAAATACTTGAAAATACTGTCTTGTCTTGCTTTTGTAACTAATGAAAATTGACTGATTTTGACATCAACAAGTACATTGTTATTCCATACCTTCCTGATACTAAATATTGAGTCGTTATAGATATACTGTGTTTCCTTGAACCTGTAGGACTGACCCCAACACGTTATAACAAGCATTTCAGTCTTATATATTAGAAAACTTCTCACTGCGTTGGGAACGTCTCAACATAATCTGGCAGTTAGCTATAGTGGTTCAAAAAGTACTACATCAAGTAATAACATATCTTGTAGTCACGCATAGAGTTGGCTCTGACTTAAACACTTCCACGTCATTAGGAAAGCTGAATGAGAGAGCAGCAGTGTAACTGGGTGGGCGCCGCCTACCACAAATGTTAAACCGAGCTTTTGCTGACATCACCATCCCTCACTGCTGAATCCTGGTGACCCCACACTAACCCTTCTACCTGCCATCAGCGCTAACTAAAAGGAAGTGTTGCCTATATATAACCCTGCCGTGTCCATTTAAAGACTGTTGTCCTCTCCCCTCGGTCGGACTGCTGCTCTAATCAGCACATTGTGGCCGGAAAGATTGGGAAGAGGTCATATGCCCTTCCATGTCCTTAAGCCTCTATACATGTACTCTAATAAAGTAGTACAGTATTTGCAAAGCTGTAACTGATAACCATAGGAGATATCCAAGAAAAGCATGTTGAACCTCTTTCATTAAGCTCCCCAGCACAGAAAAGCAAGCAAATTAATCTTGATTGTAGCATAGAAGTAACATAATTCCCTTTGGAAGAAGTGGTTCAACTTGTGATGCACTTAAAGTAATAAACGTCACGGTCTGAGGAGTTTATTTCACTCTACTGTTATATAGAAATGAATTACTTCTGCAAGACCTTGGCATATGACACATGCACAGAAGCAGACAAGGCCTCTCTCAGTTCCATCGAACTCGTTTCTTGCCACAGTCACTTTATTTATAACCCACAGTTCAGAACCAACAGACCATGCTTTATGTGCATCTGTTTGAAAAAATGCTGTTCAGGAAAACCTGATTAGTTTTGGTTCACTGAAAATGATGTGTTGAGCGGAGGAGATTTTTGTCTTAAAAAATGCGTCTTTAAAAAAGTTAAACATGTTGCTAGGGTATTATCTTTTCTTTCCTACATAACTGCACATCTAACTACTTTGGACACTTTAGCTATAAGACCTAACTAACAAACACACTTAGGCTGCTGGACAGCTACAGATTTCCCTCAGGAGCTGGTGGAGACCGAAAGCAGAGGTAAAAGAAGAGTGAATATCTCTACATTCGAGGAGACCAGACATTTGAGTCCACATGAATGCTAATAATTCTATGTTTACTGGATGAGCAAATAAACTGTGGCCATATTAACCTATTATGAAATGTTATTGAGATTTGAAAGGAAATTGCTAAAGTTGCTGTTAGAGTAACCTAATTGTATTCGTGTTTGAAAGAGAATAAATAGGGTAACAAAGGAACTATGAGAATGACAAAGATTCCACAGCAGAGCAGGTGCATTGTTGTCCGTTTTAGATATCAGTGATAATAGGTGCCTGACTCCATTGACGTGGCAGCTCTTATCCAGTCAAGCTCTTATTTCAGACTCCTGCTATTATAATCCCTCAATCTGCAGTTCCATTGCAAAAGGGTTTTGGTTTCATCCAGCACAGAAACCTGCCTGTTTGCCTTATATAAGCTGTGAGTAAAGTGGACCACCCATACCATCAACCAGACCGGCTCTGTTTGCTTTTCTATTGTCTGCTCGATGGCTGGAGATTAGGGTTGTGGACACACCACTGATAGGTCATGTCTATTTTCAATGGGCCTTTAGTTGGATGGGAAAACAGAAGCCGGTGTGTACACTCCTCCTTGTCAGTAAAGATCTTTATTGTTGTTTCAGTGACAACTCCCATTAAGCATGTGCAGGTCTGCCATGTCCAATGCAGGTCATCAGCTGTAGTTTAGGTATTCAGAATAGGATTCCATTTCAATCTTCTTCAAAACACAGTCCCAATTATTTTTCATTTTGTTGCCCATATTTTCTTATCTGGCATTACAAGTACAGAGCAGTCAGCTAAAAAAAATGTGTTTTACCGTTCACAAAGTATTTCTTGTGCGCTTTGCATCAGTTACACAGCACATTTTCCAGACATTTTACAAGGGCAAGTACATTTTTTTTAAATTATCACTGGATCCTTGGAAGTATAAAAACTGACTCAGCACTTTAATTAATGTCCCTGCTGTGCAATAAGTCAGCCACATCCCTCTTGCTCTTCTTTACTGAACAGGAACGCCACACACGGCTGCCTAGATTTCTGTGCAATTGCTGTATGGCTCTTTTAAATGTAACAATGTATTTACACAGCATATTTCCTTGGGAAATACTTATTAATCTTAGTAGTACATTCTTACTGAAAACATTGTATGTGTCACTTAGTTCATATGAGTGCAAATTAGTCTTGTTTTCACATATCATAGCATACATTAATATGCTACACATGTGGCATGGCAATAGACCCTGCCAGTACTATGACAGTGTGGGGTATATATGAAAAATGACAGGTATGCGTATATGTGTGAATGAACAATAAAGTGCATAGCCATTTAGGTTTATCTGTGGAGTAAGAAAATAAAAGAAGGGTCCATCATTCTTGTGGTCTGGGCTTGGCAGTGCTTACCTGTGATACAGTATGAACCATCAAATACTAATGAATCAGAATCAGAATTGACTTTATTGACTAAGTCAACCCCCCTCTCCTCTCCAAGGCCTTTGACTAACTCTGGACATTCAAGACACACTCACAGTGAGTCAGCATTTGGGTTTCAGAAAACTGTGTGCAGAATTTGTTCGGGATGCACTGTGTTCTCCTACCCTCTCATGTGGGTGACTTTAAATCTTTGCTCAACATTTATTTTCCATCAAGTTCTTTCTCTCACAAGTCATGGCTGCATGGAGGTAAATACTCACTTGAGGTTGAAGACAGTGTGGGACACATTTAGGAAAGCTGTACAAAGTTGTTGTGTAAGGCAAACAGCAAACTGAACAGCTAACTAGTCCACATTACTGGCAGTCTTTTCTCAACTCTGCGGTATGGGTTTACTTCCATTGTTCCTCTCTAGTCCTACTATAGTCATGTGGGATTTGGGAGGACAACAGGACACACTGTATTTAGGATCTGTTTGTGTGTTTATGATGATATCCGATGGTCTTATTTCAGAATCCAGACTCTTTTTCTTTATTCATGTGAAGGCGTGTCAAGCAGCCAAAGGCTCTGGGCTTATATCACAGTCAGCATGATCCACAACAACCCAAACCACAGCCTATAAATTCCAAAACCAAGTCTTAATCAAGTTTAACCACTGTACCATTTAGGATATTTTTTAGCCTTCAAATCCAGCTTAAAATAGCATGTCTGTTCTCTCACAGAGCGAAAAGGAGCCATGGAAATGTTATGCCAACCCACGGACCGGTGGCTGTTTTTTTTTGTTGTTGCCTGAAACAGAAGGAAGTCTGTGGGTTTAAGTGGCTGAGAAAGGCTCCAGCTATCTGGGTTTCTCTGACAAAGTGACCCTTTGCCAACATATAAACTCCCTTTGAGACTGAGGCTGCATTGCCCTTAAAAGTACACTGTTGTTCACAAAGTCAGACCAGTTCAGGTGACCATGAGTGCAAACCCAACAGTGAAAAGCTAATAACAGCAGATAAGAAATTTGTATTTCAAAGCGATTCTGTAAACATTTTATCTTAATCATATTTACTCAGGAGCAAATACTGTTTAATGTGTGCAAACAGAAGGTGTTTTGAGTATTCCATTTAATCCAAATCATTCGTTTCATTCTGATTTTAATGTTGCCGTATATACTGATGCTTATAGCTGCATTCATTTACATTTTGGCCACTAGAATTTTTCTATTTATACTCCAAAACTTTATTGCAAAAGCAGTTGCTCACTGTGGTTAGAAATAAGGCTGAAGAAAAGCAGAGTTTGTGGGCCACAAAACCAATGTTCTATCAGAGCTGAGGGACAGAACTCTATGAACCCCTTTCACATTACACTCACTACATTTGTTTAGTCAATAATATAGAAATATTGATTATTGCCACTTTAACACACAGTGACAGTTGTACCAAAGGCAACCCAGAACAATGTGTTGACAGAAAAAAGCAATGTTAGCTCACTATGTGATGTGGTGATTATGTAAAAGTTATATCACTGCAAAAGCTATTTACAAAATGTGACTGAGTTCCATTCGTTCCATCTTCTTCTTAGCACCTGTTCTTCTATTTGTCTCCATAAGGCACCAACATACTTTTTTTCCCTGCTAACCAGCTGTAAGCATTTGATAGCAGAGAACAGTGAAAATTTGCACCTAATGACGTATGATTGTAAGGTCCTATTCATCTTGGTAAAGCTTCTTTTTTTGACATAGGAGTTTCAGTCTTAAGACCCTCTGAACCGATCTGCATTGCACAGAGGACAATATCACAAACTGTGTGTTTAAAGCCTTAGGGGCACTTTACACGGCCACGCAAAACGGTGCATACGCAGAAAAATTTCTGCAGTTGCACTATATCATTTACAGGAAAACAGCAAACGCAAACGCAAACGCAGGCATGAACCGCAGATTTTTGAGATCACCTCCGAGGGAGGATTTTTTGGAAAACTTAACGGTTTTGGTTTCCTGTAAACACCGAAACCATTTCCCCTGATAACGCTGACGTCACGGCTCCACCCTCACACATGCGCATTGCGTTTGGATATAAATAGGCATGCGCCGTCTTTGTAGGTCCACGTGCGCCAGTTGGAAAACAACAACAACAATGGCGGATCACCAAGCTGTATTCATTGTGCTCATGGACGTTGTGCTGTTGCTGATGCATTTGTTATCGTGCCACCAATCGCTCCTACAAGCAAATAGGGAAAGAGTTGTGCTCTGCCTGTTTTTCTAGCTAAATAAACGTGTGTCACTTCTATATGCCAGGGACACGGCTCTACATTAAAAAAACACTATCAGCGTGCAGCGGTTAAGTTAGGCTACTGTTCAACAAAAGGAGCATTAAGGCTACGGCTTCACAGTAAAAGCATTTCACTGGCTAAACATTCATAGCATTTCGCTGGACACACGTGAGTTGACTTTTATTTTGAAGTACGCCTAACAGGAAAATATCCGCTCACGAAGCCCCTTCACTATCAGCATGTCTGCTGTTTTTCCGAGTTCAATGCGGTGAAATAAGAGGACAGAAAGCTTGTCTTTTACAATATTTGTAACCCCAAGCTTACACCAACCGCTTTATGAACGTTAGTGGCATTAATTTTCGGTTACAGTAAGGTTTTATGCATCAAATTGTACCGGAAGAGCTATCTACTAGGCTGTGTCACCGCTGACTATTGGCTTGGCATGGCTGCTACTTCAGCGATTTCGGCCCGTTTCCTCTGAAAACTTTGTGTACGGGTGAAGATGTCAGATAAATTGTGTCTGAACGGGGTTTTTTTTTTTAAACCAAAAACGGGAAAACTCACGTTTTCACCGTGTAAAGTGCCCCTTAGTGTCAGCGTCACAGTTTCGCCTCTTTGTCTTTGAGCCCTTTGGAGAGTTGGAATGACGTGATAACAAGCTGACTTTAAAAAAGGCCGATATCAGGTGTTCTGAACAATGGTTAAGTATGGTTTCCCTCTTTCTAGAGCAGTTATGTAAAAAGGTGTGTCTGAAGTGTCAGGTGACAGCTTTAACGCCCAAAAGCCCCTCGGCTAATGAATAAACAAACAAGCAGTTTGGATTTTGCGTGAGGGAAGGAGAGAACGTTTCTGGTTGCAAGCTACTTAGGGTGAGAAAGTTGAGTTTGAAAATGTATAAAATACCCCGAGGACCACGTTCAGGGCATTGCATGCAGCTAAATGGTAATAATGCTAGGTGGAGCTACGTGTGGCTGTGTAGGAACTGAGGGCCCAAGCCACATCAATCCAACAGTTGTAATCTCAACACAAACATTCTGTATGCTTTTGATCCAGGACATTATGTTCAACAATGATTGGGATATTGACAGAGTACACCAAAGTCAGCCAAGTGGTTGGCTTTTATGTTTAGCAGATAATGTATCATGGATATAATAGACTCACATGGCAACGGTCCAATGTGCCAGAGGGCACAGAGGAAGAAAAGGCCAGTATGACAAAGATCCAGGCACTGACCTGGAAACTGTGTTCTTCTTTTGCCAGTGGAATCAGTTCAAACCCCCTCCTTTAAAAAACAACCAATATTGACCTATTATGAGAATGAGCATCATTCATCATCACTACACACCAGGCCTACTAAATGTGAGGGATGTATGACATAATATTGACTATTTACACAGTGGCTTTGCACAGTATAGAGTCATAGACAGGAGATTAAATACATCAAATATAATTTAAACATTCAGGTATAATCTGATTAATTCATGACGTGAATGCCCTTCCTTTCCTTTAACGTCAGTATTTGATGACTCTTGTTCGGTTTGGTTTTCATGATGCATAGAATACCTGTTTAAAGCTATAGTGCGTAACTTCAATAGCCCCCAAGTGGAATTCTGAGTAACTACAACAACACTGTCAGCGCATCTACATGAGGTAAAGCCTTCGGTAATTGTGAATGTTTTTTATACCTTCAGCTGTACATTAAGGTTTTTCTTCGTAGCAGTAAAATCAACAACTGAAGCATTTCTTGGGCGCTTCTTGGGATTTTTCTGAGCTCCTGCGCCAGTGTTGGGGGGGGAGACCCCAGTTTATAAAAGCGGCCATAATGAGAAATGCTGAGAGTCGTTGTAGAATTGATAGGCCTAATCGACTTTATGTCAACTTGTTTGGGGATGGCTTGAAATGTAACCGATATTCATTCATATGAAAAAGTTACGCACTATAGCTTTAACAGGAGGCCGTTAATGAAACGTGCATCATCATTTTCTGGTCGCTTCTTCATTGTTAGGGTAACGCTGCTCCAGTTGCTGCCCATAACACTGATATCTTTGTTCCTCCATAATAGCTTTACCTTGGCATTGCATGCAAAACAGGAGACAATAACCCTGCCATTCGCATTCTGAGACAGACGGTTAAGAGGCACGTACGGCTTGCTTTATAAAAGGGCTCTGGCTTTTCTTATGCAACTCGTGATCGTTATGCACCAATATGTGGGCTGCAAAGGATTTCGCCTGATCACCTTACAAAGTAGTTGGGGCTGTTATCACTGCATCACACTTTGGCGAAATGTGAATGAATGAGAAAACCTCCCTGTTTGCGCAGAATGCATACTGAGCTATAATCGTGTAGCCATTCCGTGAGAGCCCTGGATTTGTGTTGGATTTTTTTCATACTAGACATTCTTATGCTTATTCGCATATTTTATAGCAATTTTGTGTCTTCAACAGGTCTCCAACTAGCCTCAGCCTGGTGAGATAGGGCCTTAAGGAGTTAAGTCTACAGTACATGGAGAAGACTTACCAACAAACATAGGTTACTCAATGTGTGTTATTTCATGGCTCATTGGACCAATGGGCCTTAATTTAAAACCCTACAGCTGTTTTGTTGCTTGACTAGGGGAAAAAAGAAGCGGAAAGTTCAAAAATTATTTTGGAGGAGGACACAGCTGTTGCTAAAAATCTATCTGTGAGTTTGTATGAACTATTCCTCCTTATTTAAAGGCCCAAGAAAAAAAATCACATCAGGGATAGACAGAGGGGTGAATATTCAGATAGAAGAAGAGTCAAATAGAGTGAAGTCGGCTGGAGAGACAGGGTTTGCACATGTTGCTCAGACAGTCTCGACTCCTGTGGAACTGGCTCAGGAGCAGGGTCCTCTTTCATGTTTGATCCAGACTGAAACATGATCCTTTGGATCAAGGAACCGCCCTTGGTTGGTGACGAAAGTTATATAACAGGGAAACATTTCAGAATTGTTCTGTTGTGATCTCAGTTCAAGAGGAAGTGGAGCTCTTCAATAACAAAGTATTAATGATAAATTACAACTACCACATGGTGGTGATAATGCCTCCGCAAAAAATACAATTTCCAAACAGTGAAAGTACAGTGGTGGGTCAAGAAGAACCAAGCAAAAGAGAAATACAAAACCGGGGGATCACTGCGACCTCACAATATGTAAGGTTGCAGTGACATTGTACTTCCAAAATCGAATCAGTCGACTTAAATCCAAGTGTAAGTCTGTGCTCAATGCATCTTGAAATATTGTCTTCACTTTAACTTTGACCTCCAAAATGTAATCAGTTCATCCTTGAGTCGAAGTTGACATTTTTTTTCAAACTTTGCCCAGAAGGATGGACAGATGGCCTTCGGCATAATAACAGGACGATACATGTTTCAAATGCTCAGCACAGTCTCTTCATATCTCTGATTTCTCATTATCAAATTAAAATGAGCAAAATCTCCAGCACTCACACTGAAACGATTCTTTTAAACATAAAAATTCAGATAGAAACTGGTTGCAATAGTTCTGTGTCACTTACTGTACATACAAATGTAGATAATTGAATCACTTTTTCTTCTGTTTGCAGCTGTTAAAGCTTTGGTAGCCTATTCATAGTTTCAGCCATTCATTTATCATTTTTGACTGCTTAGTGACAAAAACTCTTTTGGACAGTGTCCTTTCATGCCCAGGTTTTTTTTTTCCTGTCATGTCATTCCTAGTAAACCAAATATGCAACAATGTTTTTAAAGAACCAAAAGCAGTCCTTAGCAGTCACCTTAATGATGTTAAGCAGTTGTGAAGTTGTAAAAAAAATTCATCTTTAAGCCAAAGGAATGCAACGCTCAAATTTGGGGTGGGCAGTTTGCTCCGGCCAGGGTGTAAAATGGAGGTGACTTTAAATGAGCAAAGTCAGATGTCTTCTGTATTTAACCATCTGCCGTACACAATAAGGATCACAACAGGCCATGTGTGCAATAAAGACACCACCAGCCAATAAACATTGTCCCATCCCCATCTAGGAGCCAAAGTCACATTGTCCTTGCTTGTTTGGTCGTAAAGATAAAGTCATCCCTACCCGAGATGTCTTCCTAAAGACTTTTTTTATGTTTATCTCAAGTATGAAGGAACAAAAGAATGACACTGCGGTGCTACCAGACCCATTATTGCATACGTGTGAAATGTAACAGTCAATTGTTATTCAAATTTGAGTCATTTCAATATTATGAATAGTGCCCTCAACCCATTGGCTACTGATCAGCCGTTGGATTTGAATATGAACACGTATATTGTGACCGCTCCTTTCCTCCCACAGTTGGTAACACAGTTTTCCACATGAATGGTAGGCGTTAGTAAATTGTAAGTCATCTCACTGTTAAAACAAGCGTCATGGTAAGTCTGCAGTTTTTCGTGCTGTGAGTAATTTTGACCAGGAGGCCAGTGTGTGTAATCTGGTTCATCCAGCCCACACATAAGCGTATAGTCTAAAGTCTCCCAAAAAGTCTAACTTTGACCCAGTGCGTAAACCTCCTATTTCATGACATCACCACTCAGACATGAGAGGGCAGGGCCAGATGGAATAAACACATGTGCAGGACAAGTATACCACATCCGGGACACGCTCACATGTGTGAGGACGGACTCCTCATTAGCCAAACCCCTGTTTATGAAACCTAATACATGGAATTGAAAAAAAATAATAAAAGCACTATGCACAAGTGTGTTGACTTGTCATTAGCCAATGTGTGAAAGGATTGATAGATTAAAAGGATTCACAACGAACACGACATTTCGGAATGGTCAAACTAAACTAAATTTGGATTTACGCTCAAATGTTTCTGACTCTAAAGTGTTAGAAGCCCTGCCTTCACTGTGTATAAGACTCCAAACACACAAATCATCTTTCTCGTCTGCAGTCTCTCTCTCCTTCTCTCTCTATGCCACGGTGATAGATAATCTCATTTTCCTGTCATCCACAGGAGAGGTGCTGTACATGCTGAATCAATGGCAATCTTAACAGTTTTATTCGTGTCATAACTCCTCTCTGTCCAACTTCACTCTCCGGCCTGGCAATATGGCTGCCAAGTCTTTTACGCATTTATGACTCTTCAGGCAGAGTCTTGCTGACATCACAAGAGTATCTAGTTTATTACAAAACAGCACAGGGGGTTTAATGGTCTGAATTAAGGGCAATACCTTTTATATTTTTGGCATGTTTAACGCTCATTCCTTCAACAACTGCTAATAAGATTAACTTTCTGGAGAAGATGCTGCGTGTCAGCGTGTGGAGATAACACAGAGGCAGACTGTCTTTTCGACTGGGTGTCGTTGGGAGGGGGAAAGAGGAAAAACAAGCTTGGGTGAGTACAGAGTTACAAAACCTCCTGACCAGATGCGGGCAGCTGGAGGGTTGAGTTACACGTGGAGAGTTTTGAGGGGAGAGTGCTGTCCACATGCACACACACACATAACTCATTGTGTGGGAGACTGTGCTCCTTGCGCCGCTCGCAGTTGTTCGCTGGTGTTAAAAACGATGATTTATTTCCCCTCAATTACTTCAGATAAACATTTTGAATTAAATTGAATCCAAATATTTCCAAGCAAGTCATTTTAGTTTCTCGTGAACTGCACGAAGCTGCTCTGGTGCCAGTAAAAAAGCTCCAAAACAATGCATGGATAACATTGTTAGCGTTGTTTATGGTTTGCAATGGTCATTTCACTCTGATGCCATTATGCTTGAACTTGTATGCTGCTCTATACAGTATGTCTAAGAGTTTGTCTAGTTTGCACTGTGTTGGACGAGTGGTATACGACATTTTGTTTTCTAAGTAAAATGACAATAAAGGATCTTAAACCTTCAAGTGTTTTGGTTTTGATCATTCACACCATTCATGTGTGTTCCCTAAGGTTCAACTTTCACAAAGAAGACTGTTGTGATCGTTTTCACTGCAAATGTGAGGAAGAGTGTGTTTCCCCAGAAATGTGTTGTAAGCAGTAGGGGCGGCGGGGCACAGAGGACATCCTCATTTCCTGTGCATTGAAGTGTTTCTTTTTGACTCTTTTTAAAAGGACTGTCATTGCTCTTCAAGCCTCAAGCACATTTGCTTGGAAGCATCAAACGTTGCTCCTCTTTTAACTTGTGTGAAACTCTATTGTACTCTTCTTAATAAAGAATAAAGAGAGCTTAAACCACATGAAAAAATATTGGACTGAGACATGAGGAGTGTAGCTCCCTGAGGCAGTGTTAAGGCTTATCAGACGGCAAAACACTGCACAGTGTACAATAGTCGGAGACAGAGTTTGGTTGCGACAATAGCTGCGAGGTAAATTATATCGTCTGCTTTGGCACCCATGCTTTCCCACTGGACTCTGAATGAGGAGGCTGTGTTTTTTTTTCACACAGGGCTAAATTTGGCCTTACTAGATAAAATCAACAATATGTGGGGAAAATGCGTGCCACAATTAATGCAAAGCTCATATGTGTTTGGCATATTAAGTCATTATCCTTGTGAGTTACTGCTTTTTTTTTATCGGTAATCGCTTCAGCAATGCAAAAACAATAATACGAGAGCAGCACTAAGCTAGGAACCCTATATGCTACTTCTTCTTCCACTTGTATTTCCCGCAGTTTTCTAGTGACTTGCTCTGACATATTGTCTAGTCCACCACGTATTTCAACCAGAATTTTCAGGAAGTTATAGGGAAGAAGCACCTCATCCGTCATTGAGAGGCGACCAATAAACTTGGGGTGTGACTTCATTAAAATTAATAATTTCTTCTGAGTTTGAAAATTGATGAAAACATTTGTGTTGTTTCTCTACATAACTTAATATCCTTACATATTGTACCTTTAAATTTAAGGGGTAAAAAAAACTAAATCAAAGATTTTAATGAGCCTAAAAGTCAACAATGGTTTAAATTTGTCAAATTCTTTTAAATCGATCTGAGTGCTAAGTTCTATTTTCCTGTAACCTACAGAACAACAGTACACCGTAACAAACAATACAACACATATCAAAGCCACTTGTTTGTTAAGACACACAAAAGCTGTTGTTTCAGGATGGAATCCCGTGACAGATACTGATCTCTAGCTTCCTCCCGCCATCACTGCCCCCAGCCCCCGATACCCTCCAGCCCCCGATACCCTCACCACCACCATCTGGTACGGGGGTAGGGCTGTCTGTTTCCATAGTAACTGTGTACCCCTCCTCCCTATAAGCACTAAGGTTTCTTTTGTGTGTCCCACGTGCAGCCTGTATCCTCAATGCTACTGAGGGGTGCATGGTGTTGACTATATGACAGACACAAGGGGTTTCTGCTCCCACATATCATACACACTAGTTCCCCCTCCCCCCCCCACTATCGTACAGAGTCAAAGGTCATATTACAGATTAAATGCTTTTCGGAAAGAATTTCAAAGACTCTGGGACAACCTTATAGATTTACAACAAAACGGGGAGTCTCGCTGTAGAGAGTATAAGTCCCCCTCCCCCATGCAAAACAAGGTGACCTTGCATATTAACCCAAACCCACTCCCCTTTTACCACATGCCTAGTCACCCTGTCCCCCTCTAAAGTTGGAACCAGAAATTGATTAGTAAGCAGGGACAGGACGGAAGACCAAATGGTAAACCGGCAGGGAAGGAGCAGTAAAGCACGCAGAAAAATTATTCGACTGCAGCAAAGAATGTTTTCATCTACTTCCCGAAAGAGATAAAAGCGCAACCCCCCCCCCCCCCCACCACCACAAAGCGTGTGTTTCTGAATTCAGACAATTACCACTTAAAAACAAATCAGCCTAACTAGTAATGACCAATTATCTTTACTTTTGTAGTAGCAATCATTTGATTTAATGATCCTATTAATCTAATCTCGCTTTGAAATGAAGCTCCTCAAACATTAAATGTTTACACTGTAAACTTTCTCTGCTAAAGGACTGATGGGGGTTGAAACACACTTCTGAGACTTTTCAGAGTCAATTTTAGATTTTCTGGTGTGCCATGTTGAAAGAAAAACTCAGACTTCCAAAGTTTTATTCCCCTTCCAAAAGCAATTTGTGGTCAGCCGTAATTACACTGGCTTTCCTTGGCATGCACACCACAAACACCTCTGGCTATTGTTTTGATATATATATGGCTGGAGGCGTGATAAACAGCGCCTCAGGATACAGAATGTAAAGCATTTGCTGCCTTCATGCATATTTCATCGTCTGTATACTGTTTTTTTTCTGTTTTAATATACCCTTTTTTGCACATTAAGTAGTTTAAAACTGGTGTCTGTATCTCTTATGTTTTGGGGATAAGTGCAACATCATTCTGATCTGAAGCAGAACCTTATTAGGCACTGTTTGGGATGAACACACTCCTAAACAACTCCCAGATTCTTGCTGGCAGGAAACTCCACTTCCCTGTTGTCCTGTGAATGTAACATGCGGGCTGGGTTCACTGCAACACCTAATTACCTTTGAATAAAAACCTTACAGGTGCAGGCAGATTTGTTACATCGAAAAATTTACTTTGAATTTCTGATAAAGGGTCATATTTACATAAGGATAAATCGGTGAAGGAAGGACCTGTAAAGTCTGGCTGCCAGAGCAAGGAATTCCTTGCTTGCCCAAAGCGATGACACGGCTGGTCATTTTTTCTGAAATCATCATGGACGGTTGCCAGGTTTACCTTTGTGCTAATGCCTTTTAATAAAACGAGTTGCACCATTGTGCATTTTACTGGGTGTGTTGTTGGCATGGAGACTGCCTCAAGAATGCCGGTTAAAAAGATTCAAAGCAGCGAGAGCACGCTGCGAGCATTTGTGTCCTCACAGTACATTTTAGACTCGGTGATGAATGGACTCCACTTATATAGCACTGTTCCCTGTTTTTTTTCACAGACTCAAAGCGCTTTACATTGTTTTGTACGCATTCACCCAAACACACACACATTCATACACCGATAGCAGCAGCTACCACGCAGGGTGCAAGCTAACTATCGGGAGCAATTTGGGGTTCAATGTCTTGCCCAAGGACACTTCGACATGTGGCGGGAAGGCGGAACCTGCGACCCTGCACACCAGAGGTGACCTCCCTGCCCACTTCGCCACTGCCGCCCCGTGAACACACACATAATCTCCAATCTCCAACTCAAATGTAGTCGAGGACACACAATCACGATTGTACAATGACCGGGATCAGTAGAGTAAGCCAAATTGTATCCATCTTCCTGACCCTCTCAAGTATGTCAGCAAAAAAGAAAAGGCTGACCACTGTTGCTTGTACAAAAACATTAAGGCTTTCTCATAGGACTTGCACGTGCATTCAGGCACAAAACCAGCTGTAGGCTGACATCAGACGACGTGTGTGTGTGTGTGTGTGTGTGTGTGTGTGTGTGCGCCAGTGGCAGGAAAGCAAACATCACAAGGGGATGATTCACTGAGGGTCCTGTTCTGAAGCAAGCAACAGGGAAAGTCATGAGCAAAGCCCTTTCACCTCTCCGGGAGTGTTGCAACATCATAACTGTGGAGCTGTCACCACAAGAGGAAACTAAAGCAGTGGGCAGTCGTAAAGAAACAGACATTGTTGGTCCTAGAACAGACACCAGCGTAGCATAGAGAAGTAAAAAGTTAAAGCAGTTATTGTTGGACAATGTCCACACCAATGGGGATGAATCGTAGAGGGGTATTTATAGATTTTAAAACATTGACGCCCACACTGACACATCACCACAACAATAGACGGATGTTTATGGCATCCCCTATTGAGTAATCCAAGGTAACTTGGGCAAGCAGCTTTAAGCGAGCATTTACACAAAGATCTGTTTTCCTATCAGCACCTTAGCAGCTGTTAGAAAATATTTTTGGTTGTTTCATCTTAGCTTGGATGGAAGATGGAAAAAACCCAATGCTTTTTCTATAAGTGTGGGCAACTGCTTCATTATAATCCTGCCAACCCTTTGGGTACATACTGTGCCTATAGCCTATGTATTTGTCGTAAATTGTATCCGAACACGTATAGCGCCACTCCCATTATGAAATATGGCACTTCTGAGTGGCCAATACGTCGTTGAAGTGACACCACGACTATACATCACGAACGAGCCTAACAAATTAAAGGAAGTGAAAGGCAGCCTTGGGTTGAAGAGGCTATTACAGTATGTCAACATTGAGTACTCCAGGGTGACGTGCATTCTTTTAACTTGATTCCAAACATACATGTTCAGAATCAAGAACAGTCTAACTGTGGGAGATGAATACACAGACCCAAGTCCATGTATTCTGTGTTAGCAACAAGAGAGGGAGCGTTAGATTGTGTTGTGAGGGAACCGTGAGGCCGGACCTCTCAGTTTCAAGATAATCTTCCTCTGTCATTTGGACCGTGCATTTCCAGGGCACCCCGCTTTACACCCTACGAATAAAAGCATGCTTGTGGTTCAACAATGGGGCTCCGCTGCTCCCTCAGAAGGGGGAAGGGCATTGCATTCCTCCACTGACCTCCTGTTTGCAGCAGATATTAAACAATAACTGTCTGCAGCCCGTTATGTGCTTCCTCCAGCCGCGTCCGTTTTCAAAACGGATGAGATAAAGCACAACAGTCCTGGATCTGTGCGGCCCGTTCACAACAAGCAATAAGTAGAGTGAATCTGCTTGGACTGCCATTTTTGTTTGGAGGCAATATAAAGAGTGACATAAGAGGAGATCCGGGCAGAACAATGTGATCGTTCGTTTTGAGAGACTACCTTGGGAGACCGATGCTGATCGGACACATGTCTAATTTAAGTCACTTCTCTAGAGAAAGTGCAGCGTAAGCCCGCTGGAAATTGCCTAAAGGGAAATCTCACCAAATTTGATGGAGTGTAAACCACATCTCTTTCGATTGCTCCTTGGCTAAGAAGATGATGATGGATATTAGGAGAAAAAAAACTTATGTGTTGCACTTACATGCAGCCCGTTGTAGTTTTGCTTATTTGAAGCTAACGTAGGCCTACTTACATGATGCTTGTTGTTCTGAGTTTGTATCCTCATGGTTGAATGCACTGTTTGGAAGTGGCTTTGGATAAAAGCGTCAGCTAAATGAAATGTTATAGGTACGGCTCATAGCACAGCCCGATGCAGGTGAATGTGCCACATGTCTCTTGGAGTAGCCAGTCCACATAGTGCCGAGTTAAGAAGGCTGACTATTCACTTTCTGATTCATGACACTGCTGCTCCGGACCCCTCTTCATGTCCTAGAGTGGGCCATCAATCCCAGCTTAAAATAGAGTAAACTCTACTTCCAGTAATAAACATTGCGAGCTGGAGGATGTAGCTTCAAAGAGGTGCTAGGGAGGGGTGCTGGGGAAAGACACACGCTGCCCTTTCCAAGGAAAGTGTGACTTGGGGGAAGGGACCACGTGATCGCAACAACTTGCGAACATCTGCATGGGCAGGAAGAGGGGGCACTGGCTATCAGTAGGCTGGATATCGTTCCATATCCTCCACACAAACAAAGGTTAGAGCGAGATAAATGAAAATAAAAACAACTTTGCATTGCTTTGAAAGTTGTGTTTTTACAAGTGTTTCACATTAAAGGTGTAGTCAGCGATTCTGGAGAATGCTTGTCATCAAAATCACTTTTTGTCAAGATCAGTGATTATCTCATCACAATCAGCTGTATAGGCTCTGGAAACAGGCATGTTGCTAGCTGTACAGCTACCTTTGTTTACATATATTTTGTTAACATACCAGTTTACAGAGCCTAAGCTTTACATTAGCACCTAACACTGGGTTTAAAAAATCATTTCAGCACACACACAGTAGCCTATAGCTACAGGTAGCCTAGCAGTCTGTAAGTAGTCACTGATTTTGACAACAAGCATTATCCAGAATCGCAGACTCCACCTTTAAAACATGAAGCGCCATCAAATGAGTTAAATGTTTGTTTTGTTGAAAATTAAATAAAAACGTTCATTGCATTGAGAGCTGTGTAGTAGGCCTATTTCAAGTGCCATTCACAAAAAGGCCTACATTTGTATCTGACTACCTCTACACTGTAGCCTATTTCTTCACTAAATGTAGCCTATACATTCCTTGCTTGTTGAGCCCTTCTGATAGCACAAATCCAACATATTCTCCCTTCACGGTCTGAAGTTGTAGCCGAGAAAGCGAGGCAAGGATTGCATCAGGAATGCTGGCAGTTGATATTTTTCCTCCAATCTATCTCCACTCTGCACAGACAGGCGGGAGGAGGAGGGGGAGGGGGTGCCTGGCTGGAACTGGGAGGGGATAAGAGAGAGAGAGGGGGGGATTTGGGGATATTCTTTGTCCTCAACGCAGTAGAACGAACACACAACTGGAGAAGGACACGGGCGCCTTGCGGTAAAGAAAAGCTGGATGGCTTGATATCAGAGCGGGAGGGCTTTATTGTGTTAAAGAGAAAACGAAGGAATAAGCTCCCCAAAAAATCCTACGCGACGAACTTCGAGAAGCTGTCGGGGCGAGACCCACAATCCCAGACTGAAGGTAATGATAGTCTACCGCTCAAACAATTCGTGGCAACGCAGACGCGCCAGCATCCCCACATAGGCTAGGTTATTTTGCCTTTGAGCTTTTGCTCACAACGGGTGTTTTGGCTCAAGAGTTAATATCGTTTAACTTTTGGTCTGCGGGGCAACGGCGTTTAAAATAAAAATATGCTAATGTTCCCCCCCAGGGTTTCAGGGACCCGCGTTCACGAACAAATGAAGACTATTGTTTAAAAGGCTGGCATGAGGCAGTGAGGGAAAAAACAAGCTGAAACTAGTCGCATGATGTGGAATTATTTGTAGCCTAATTGACGGTGTATTTGACACTGTTTGTCGTCAGTAGCCCCCACGTGCCAGCAAGATTGAGCCGCTGCAGGATATTTGGGTATTTAACTGTCGACTGGATTTTGGAGATGGATGAAAATGCAGGGATAGTGTCCTGTTTTTCCCCCGTTTCTCAGTTCACACCGAGCCGTCTATAAATTCGTATTGACCATATAGGCTATTATTATAGAATAACTAGCCTACATTTTAAGCACAAAGTTAGTTACTTTGGTCCAAACAATGTAGCGTAACCCCTTCATTAGCTTAACGAACCACAGGTTTGTGTAGCACCGCCGTGACGTCGTGTCCCATTAGGCACGCGGAGGATTAAAAAATGTAGCCTATCCTATTTTAATTATCCGTACTAAGTCGATTAGCCCTTTATTTCACATAGCCTAACAGTGTGTGTATAGCCTAATTAGAGTGCTTCATCAGAGTTTGGCCTACACCTCAACTCCTGTCTCCATATTTTAGGTTTGACTCCCTAAAGCAGTTGCCTAGACTCAACAATTTGTGTATTCGGTTTCTATGGAAGGCTCGTGGTGATAGGAAGGGCGGATGAGTTCATTTTTTCCCTTAGTTTCACCACCACCACAGTTCAGTTGTGGGAGTCGCTCCTCAGTTTGACTCATATTCGGGTATAGGAACTTATTTCTGGACCTTTTCCTCCCAATAAGTACAGGGCCTCTATACTCTTTAGGGCTTTGGAATAGAAGAGGGATATCCTACCATAACTAGCATCCCAGATGTGAGGGCCACAAAAGCCCTTCTGTTCCACTGGGATGCTCAGTGCTGAAACTCTGCTGCTTGACTTTGCGCCTTACTGATAGCAGGCTGTTATTCTTCCAAGTGCCACAGACGCACAGCGGCTGCTTCAACAAACGGGACCTGAAGAGGGCTGGGAAGTTAGCATGTGATTTTTAATAAAAGGTTTCACATTTAAATCGGTTTTTAGACTGACAAAGTATTGGTTGGTTATATTCACCAATATGTGTTGAAATTGCCTGGTTGACATGTATCTGTAGCCACTCGAGTCATATAAAAGCTGGAGTCTCCCAATATAAAGTAATTTGTTGTATGGTTAAAGCTAATAGTGTGTAACTTTTTCACAAAACAAGTTGATACAAAGGTGATTAAGCCTATCGCCCCCCCCCCCCAAGAAGTACCCACGAAATGTTTGAGTTTTTGATTCTACTGCTAAGAAAGAACCTGGATGTATACAGGAGGAATACAATACATGTGCGATCACCGAAGGCTCACCTCATGTAGATGGGCCGGCAGTGTTGTTGTAATTACTCAGAATTCCTCATAGGGGCGGTACAGAAGTTACGCACTATAGCTTTAAGTGGGAACCGTTAGCCAAACACATTAAACAAACGCACAGTTCTTCTGCTAACTTGAGTCCGCCCTAGGTGAAATATGAGCTTGCTTGGTGTATACATCACCATTATAGTTAAAAACGGCAGTTCCTCTGTGGCAGTTAAGGTATGAATAGACTTTGTTTGCATGCTCAGCAAAAAAAAAAACTATTTGCCTGGAGTAGAAATGGGACATAAAAGTTCCACGTACTCATCTGAGTGCCGGTAATAAATCTCACAGCAGTAGACTATAGAGAAAACCAAACACTTGGAGATTTCAAGTTAAGATTGTTGTTTCGAGTGTGGCTTCGTTTGTGCAGGGGTTAGATTGTAAGTTTAACAAACACTCACAGATGCTGGCTTGTGAGACAGTGGTTTCTCCTTGGCAACTTGTAACTGTTAACCTAGATTGCAAGCGAGGACGTGTGCTGTTGACCATCTATTCCATCTCTTGCAGCCTCACAAAGCAATGTCACAATGTAGTAGAATGACAGAACGTATAGCCAAAGCATTAAGCTAGCTCACAAACTTTGATTTGCCATGTAGGCTATAGCATTTGAGTTTCTGCTAAATATTATTTGGTGTGCATTTTACATTGGAAAACACATGCCTCCACTGAGTAGACACCTTTGTCTGTTATGTTAACGTTGAAACCAGACCCTTGCTACCGTTCAGGTGCAACTACAGGAAGATGGAGGATAATGACAGTCATTGTGAGCAGGAAGGAATGGGGTAAACATCATAAATGCACTGGTTAAACATAGGCTACTATATGTATGAAGGGGCTATTTGTGAAGGAATGTGCAGAAACACAGAAAATCCTAATGGTCACAGACTTCACTGTGCCCAACTCTTCAAAGAGACTGATGGAGCAGATACTGGGTCAATCATGAGAGAGTGTTGTCTCACTTAAACCTTATCATGAATCAGATTGTTTTTTTTTGCTAGTGCACAGTGAAAACACGTGTTCTTTATTTATCAGAGCAGAGTTTGGTCCAAATGCGACATCTAGGTGTGTGTAAATGTGCGTGATGAAGCTTAGATCTATGGCATGTGTTTTAGTCTGAAGAAAAGGAAAGATGTAAATATGACTTAATTGGCCAAAAAAAATTTCATGTCCAGCAATTCTCTGCTCTGTGCTTCAACAGGCATTACAAAGACAAACACTGTGATGATATTGCTCTACATATTCTTAGGACGCCATATTGCGCAAATAAATTAATTCATAGTAGAAAGAAAGGAACATTCTTAAAGCAGCTGCTCTCATAAAAGTTTGTAATTGGTTTAATGGCCAGACTATTGGCTTGATCACCTGGTGGTGATCAAAGCAGTTATCCCATTTGAAACTATCTAAAGTGAGGTTTTTCGATCCTTTATCTGACCCAAGGCACCGCCCAGACAGAACTGTGTGGATGTTAAAGATACATTACTGATAAGAAAACGTGTCCCATCCTGTGTACCATGGTAGGGGTTAATACTTCTGATTCCTGAATTTACCAATGGCTAATTGTTAATTCCTTAAGTTGTGAGAGCGGCTGCGTTTTACTAGCCTGACGATATGAAGTTTCCAAGATTTGTGATTTCATACACTTAGGGTTGCTTTTAAACCTGGCTAGGAGAAGCAAAATAAGTAGATTCTGAAGAGATCTGAAAGCCAATGGATATGTTTTTCTTCCTACAGAAGGGTGATTTAAAGACAGTTGAATATGAATGTAATGGAATAGTTCTAGATTCAGTTTCTCAGATCACAATGAACCCCTTCCTGTTGTAGCTCACCTACTGGGTACAAGCCTGGTACTTTATAGTGCTGGTTAATTACTCAGCAGAAGTTATGAGTGTGGTCACACATGGTGTGTAACCACAGCAGCTTTTCATTGCCTCTACTATCAGTTCTTTACTCTGTTTGGCAGTGATCTAGTGCTGCTCGTACAGATCCTTAAAGTCTTTATAGGCATTGAAGAAGTTCATTTAAAAATAAGGCTTTAACTGGTATTTAAAGGATTTAAATTGGCAAGAGATGGGAAGTAGGTTATTTTAATTTATTTCTATCCTGAAGTTACATCAAACAATGCTAATCGTTGACCACCGACCAAATATTGCAGTTTGAAACGTGTGCTGAAGCTGGACCAAACCATGGATTTAAAGATTATGAAATACAACTCTGGATGTCTCGCTGCCTTTTTAATTGTTTCTGTCTTATCTGCCTGAAGTAGCCTGCCTACGGCCTTTGTAGAACATGACTTAACTTTAATAGTTAGATATCACTCTGGCATGAGTGATATCTAACGATTTGGTATCTACTGAGAACTTCTGAGATTTCCTGCATGCCTTGCCACAGCAGTGGGGTTTGGTTTAGGATGCCTTGGCTTTGTAACTGAGACAATATCTCCACCTTGTGGCTTTCTAGTGCAACAACAGGGAGTCAAGAGGAGCAATTTAAAATGTGATTTAGAAGATGAGAAATTTCGCACATTAGCTTAATTACATTGCTTTTTTTAAATTGAGAAATATTTATCAAAGACAGTTAAATATTTCTTTCAATGTGCATTCTTATATTTTTCATTCACCACTTTCTTGGCCTGACTCTAATTCTTGTTTTGTTTTCTGCACAGATTTGAGAGGTTCCCAACTGTTCCAGTGACAACATGAGCTGGAGCTTCCTCACTCGTCTGTTGGACGAGATCTCCAACCACTCCACCTTTGTGGGCAAAATCTGGCTCACGCTCCTCATAGTCTTCCGCATCGTGCTGACCGCTGTCGGGGGAGAATCCATCTACTACGATGAACAGAGTAAATTTGTGTGCAACACACAGCAACCCGGTTGCGAGAACGTTTGCTACGACGCGTTTGCGCCGCTCTCACACATCCGCTTCTGGGTGTTTCAGGTGATCATGATCACCACGCCCACCATCATGTACCTGGGCTTTGCTATGCACAAGATCGCCCGCATGGACGACGAGGACTACCGGCCCCAGCCCAGGAAGAGGATGCCCATAGTTAGCCGCGGTGCTAACAGGGACTATGAGGAAGCAGAGGACAACGGGGAGGAGGACCCTATGATCCTGGAAGAGATTGAGCCAGATAAGGACAAAGAGGTGGCGCAGAAGCCCAGCAGAAAGCATGACGGACGCCGTCGCATCAAGCGTGATGGCCTGATGAAGGTCTATGTGTTTCAGCTGTTCTCTCGGGCCATCTTCGAGACCTCTTTCCTGTTTGGTCAGTACATCCTATACGGACTGGAGGTGGTTCCCTCGTACGTGTGCACACGCTCTCCTTGCCCGCACACAGTGGATTGCTTTGTCTCACGCCCTACGGAGAAAACCATCTTTCTGCTCATCATGTATGGTGTCAGCGCATTGTGTCTGCTCTTCACCATGCTGGAGATCCTTCACCTGGGCTACAGTGGGATCAGGGACTGCTTCTGTGTCCCACGACCAAAGCCTCCCACCCCTCGTCACCCTGCTCTGGCCAGCCAGAGGTCGTCCATCTCCCGCCAGCCCTCTGCTCCTCCAGGCTACCACACAGCTGTGAAGAAGGACCCACTGGGGAAACTGGCCTTTAGGGAGAACCTGGGAGACTCGGGCCGCGAGTCTTTCGGGGACGAGGCGTCGTCACGGGAGCTGGAGAGGTTGCGTAGACATCTGAAGCTGGCCCAGCAGCATCTGGATATGGCTTACCAGAACGAGGAGAGCAGTCCGTCACGCAGCAGCAGCCCTGAGTCCAACGGCACTGCAGCAGAGCAGAACAGACTAAACTTTGCCCAGGAGAAGCAGAGCAGTACGTGTGAGAAAGGTAAGATCAGCGTTTCTGAAAGAACGCTTGTTAAAGTAATTTGTCAGAATCAGAGATAGTATATCAAATGGATGTAGCATCCGTGCTGACCTTCCATCTGCATCCAATCGTCCTGGCCGATGCTCGTCGCCATCTTGTCAGAGTTTGACTCCGCTTCATTTCCTCTTACCGAAAAAGGGCATTGATATGACATCGGGGGGAGGTAGATACGCCCATCTAGCTGACGTATACCTCTGAGGCTAAGTGAGGGCCAGCGGGCAGCTAGCTGTCACTCAAGAGACCGCACCCCTAATTATTCATACATTTTAAGCTCCAATAGTTTAAAAACTAGCAAAATCACCCCACTCAGTGTTGTCATGGAGATATGACCTAAACATACAGACTAGAATGTTTTTTTGGACCAGGCTGTAAATAGGTTTAATAATGCTGTGAAAACGGCCTGTTTAACACAGGAGTCAATGAGAAATTGCTCCGTTTTGGTACCACCTCTTAGTGCCCACTCGGTGAATTACATTTTGTCACTTCCGCATTGGATGCTGGTAGAACTTGCTGTGGTTGGGTCTTGGTCAGAATCAGTGAGCATCTCCTCAAAATACGCTACCCTTCTCTACTGTGTGTGCGAACAAAAAAAATCCAGTGTTAATATACAGCCTAGGCTCTGTAAATTGCTATGTAATTAAAGGTTATGTAAACAAAGCTGGCCCACCATAGCTAGCAAGATGTCCGTTTACAGTGCCTAGGCTGTGTATTAACACTGGATTGCTTTTCAGTGTGCACACAGTCTGGACAGGTAGCGGCGTGTGAGAATATATTTACTAACTACTAGAATTTTCCAGAATGGTTGACTCCACCTTTTTTGTTAACTTGTATCTTTATCTTGTAGCTGCAATCAATACGTTCTGCTTTACTGACAGTGACACCACCTCTCTTCACAGGTCTACGAGCATAGGTTCTCATCTCAACCTGGAACTATAGATTGAACTTCAAATCAGGATCATAAGGGATTCAAAGAGAGAGAGAGAGAGAGAGAGAGTGTGTGTGTGTGTGTTTGGAGTCAATTTTCTTGAGGTGGATGAAGTCAGCCCAAGCCTTCCAGTGTTACGGCCAGCCGTGGTCGAGCATCAAAGTCAAGCCGGGAGGAGAACTGTCGTCTCAACCCCAGCAATATGTGAGACACCAGTCTGTCTGAAGATCCAAAGTGCTTCCAATATACCGTCTTGCAGCAAGAATGGTTTAAGGGCAGCGTGTACTTCTCCCTCAGGGCAGCTATTATTATTTTTTATACATTTTTTTTATTACAAGACTTAGAGCTATTAGTCATTTTTGTAGAGGTTTGTCCTCTGTTGGGAGTTCAGTGAGGGACTCTCAAATAAGCCTTCGACCTAAACTGGAACTTTGTTGTATGGCATTTTTGTTAAGGGGGGGCCAAGATAGTTGTAGTGCATAAACCATGTTTAAATTGAAGGAATCTGGTGAGGTAGTGAATCAGAGTGCTTGCAGGATAACACAAAAATGTTAAATGGGACAATGCATCACTCAGAAAAGTATGGTACTGGAGTTATTGTTATGCTGATGAACTTTTTTTTTTTTTTTTAATTTTCATACAAAGGCTTCTTTCAAGTGTGTCCCCTTTTTTCCCTCCAATGTATTGACAATGTTGGCACCGCACCAGTCAACATTCCGAAAGCATGGTGCCACGATAGTAACTGGAACACACTTGGGGGTGCCTTTGTCCAAAGGAATAGACAAACCTGGATTATGCTTGAAATACATGTTACTCTTGATATTGTCTTGTATTGTTTAAATGTGTATTTTATACTGTTTATTTTTGTATTAGTTTTGAGTATTGTACTATTGAAAAGAGGCTTTTCTCACTGTGGCTTTTTCTTCATTTGAAAAGAATGACGCTCACTGCTGTCTTAGCTCCCAATTGATTCCAAGGCCTGGTTGCATTCTGAAAATGGTTTGGTACAATTTGATTTTCAAGTGCATTTTTCTTTAGACAGTGTCTTTGACCAGCAATGTTCCCTTTTTTCCAGGACCAGAGAAATGAATTGTATCTAGTGGGTACATACTGTCATGTCATGTTCCATGTCTCAAAGTGCTGATCTTTGTATTAATGAGTTCAGTGCTCCAGAGTCTCAATGATGGTTGTACATGATGTAATCATTTTCAATGTGAATGCAATGCCTTGAATGCGCTCTAAGATGCCTCATCTTTTGTATTTTGAAACATACCCACAGCGCCATTAGTGCCAACTCAAATAATGTCATCTCAAGTTATTTTTAAGCAATGCTTTTTGTACTTTTTTATACATTTTGTATTGATAGTACTTTGGTTAGTTTTTAAAATAAATTTTTTCATCAAATGCCAGCTTTTCAAGTGGTTTCATTCTTGTTTATTGCTTGTGTGAGTGAAATTGTCCGGTTCAATTGTTTAAAGCTAGGGTAACTTTTACCTTACCTACTTTCTAAGAGAAATGACTATTGAATTTGGAAAAAATTCAACTTCGAGACCAAGGTGAATATTTTCATTGAGATGTGGAGCGTATTCTCTGAATAATGCATACCCTCACTTACAGAGACTGTTGATGTAGCCACTTAATCACATGACCATCTTAGCTGCATGCTATGTTCAACCTAAATACTCTGAAAATTACAAGTAAAGTTCATCTAAAATTGGTCAAGTTATCCTTTTCATTTAGTGTATCTTCCGTGGGCAATTGAGCTTTTTGGATTTTTTTACTTAGCATTTCAGCCACCATTAACACTAACTGCGAAGAGAATGTATAGTAATGCCTCAAACCCCAAATTGTTCCATTTGGTTGGCCAGCACCCTGCATGGTAGCCTACTGCCTTGGAGTTTTCAAATGTGTGTAGATGAGGCAAAATTGAAAAGTACTCTGTCTGAAAATGCAGTGCTGTACATTTATGAGCACTTTTCATGATCACAAACATAAGTTTAAGATTTCTGATCTAGTATTTACCCAGTGCAGCCTCTGAATCGGTAGCAATGGGGGCATGGTAACACACTTATTGCATGTCCTCCGTGCAGACACTGGACTGGTGCACTAGTTTATAAATGTTTGCTATGAAATGACCACTCTACTTTCTCAGATAATCAGTAAACTTAATGGGTAAATATTGTAGGTGCCTGCTTCTCCTGTTAAACCAGATGGGAATCGGAATCATAAACATACAGTGGCATCTAGTGGCCACTATTATGCGATTACCACAAAGCTTTTAATGTTGAGAACACAGCAAGTCACGGAAATGTACTTTAACACTAATCACTCTGAAGACAAACCGATCAGTTCATACATTGTATTGTACAATAACGACACAAAATGACAAAGGCATGTTTAAATCCAATATTTCAAACATGTTTCCATGTATTTTATTTCTAAATGTGAGCACAGATGATGCTTATCATAAACTTGAAGATTCAGCATTTCAAAAGATATGCATAGACAATAGACACAACATGACAGTAATGTTACGTTACTTTGGCTCACATTGCATTAAAGTGACAGGGAATCAGTTTTAGCATTAAATCAAATAACGTAGATCACAAAGCAAAGTGTAGCTTTTATAATCATAAACTGAGACTTATTAGATGAATGAAAAATAAAATACTTTTACAAAAGAAATAAATCATGTTCTTTGGATGTAGATTTTTACAGCAATCAAACTATTTAAAATGTCTTTATATCCAACTTTATTGCATTACTAAAATGCACAAAGAAAGATAGGCCTTTACTGTATATATATAATTTGTATGAATATAATATTAAATGTCTCAGACGTTTACTGGGACAGTCCAGTGTTATGGTGGACTTCTACTACATCCTGAATATTTGCAATCAGGCTTTCTTCTCCGTGCTTACAAATTCAAAATCCGGGGTTTTCTTGGATTTTTTTCGAGCCATACAGAAGCAACAGGTTGAACAAATAGCTCCGAATGCTGCGACAATCAGCAGAGCAAATGTGGTGTTAAGTCCGGTCTCAGCTTCACTGGTAGACAGATTCATACCCAAGAAGCTCACAGTGTCCGACTGAGGGGGTTTGACTGTAGAAAAGACATGAATAAGGTTACAATATGTATTTTAACAGCTTGCTGAGAGTAACTGAAAATCGAAAGCATATTTGTTTTTCCACATCTCAAATGTGGGTACAGGCAAATCAACCAAGTCCACAAAATCTAAAGTAACACTATTACAGAAGGCTGTTTTCTAGAAATAAGATGCCAACTTGTACAAAAATGTTTTTTGCTTTCATACAAGATATATGTGAATAGATGTCTTGGCTGTTAAATATGAAGCTACAGCCAGCAGACAATGGGCTTTAACTCAGCATAAAGAATCAACGGATGAGGAAACAGCTACCCTGCCTCTGTCCGAATGTAACAAAATCCACCTACCAGCATCTAAGTAACACAATGCGGACAAGAATCCAGGGAGTGACCGCTTTTGACTAAGAAATAATCAGTGCATAACCCCTATAAACTCACAAATTCTCGTTAATTTAATTTGATCTTTTTTAGGTTTTTGTACAAATGACTAAAGAACATTTAATAATTAATTTATTAGAGTGCGGATTTTAGAATTGCTGCAGTTGGTCTGACTTGGTCTTTTACTATTCAGCCATAACAGGAATCTGAGCAACTGGGCATCAATTTACCTTCAGGCACGGAGTTCAAGCACTCATGGGGTCCCAAAGCTGGGTCAGGGAATCCGTTGCAGTTGATGATCGTGGAGTAGGTGACCACCGAGGTCTTGGCCACTCGAGGAAGTTGAGGGTCTGAGTAATTAACGTAGAAAAGGCCAAATCTTTCAGAGAACCCAGTGGCCCACTCTAGGTTGTCCATCAGTGACCAAGCTGTGTAACCACGGATATCCACATTATCCAGCAGGTAAGCTAGAAGGAGAAAGGGAACACGTTAAGGAATTCAAATACAACCAACATTCTTGCTTTATGCAGTAAAAATCCAGTATCTTGGTTTAATCATGAACATTATTCTGTAATAGAGTAGAATTAATATCAACTGCATATCTTTCTTAGATATACTTTACAAGAGATATTGTCAAGTTGTTTATTCCTTATAGGGAAATGGTGGAAATGTATGATGAAAGATGTGGTTTGATACCTTTCAGCACCTGGTTGAGGTATTTTTCATAGTAGTAGCTCCTAGGAAAATCATTCAGGTCAATAGGTCCCCGCTCTGACATGCCATTTTCTGTGATTATAATCGGTGGATTTCCATACTCCTCCTTAATGAAGTTTAATATCCTCCGGAAACCAAACGGGGAGACCTTTAGCCAGGATGACCCTGAATCCAGCCAGGTACGATCAGCAATTGTTCCTGCCCCCCTGAGAAGATCGAATCAGTGAAATGGTTTTATTTCCCCAAAAATAAGGTCAAAGTAGAACACACAATTAAGATGTAACATCATTTTCAGCTAACCTTAGTTCCTGTAAGAATGTTGGTTCTAACTTACCTATCGGCATCATAGTGTTGAAGGTTTCCATACTCCACAGGGAATGCTAGGACAGTGGTGTAATGGTTAAACCCAAAATAGTCATAGGTACCCTTAATCCTCGTAATCTCTTCAGGAGTGAACTCGGGCAGCCTGGAAAGATTGTATTAACTTCAAGCATTTCACCTGGTAAATGTGAAACTATCAGGATTCAATGTTAGTTCTAGTAATACTCAGAATAATAGTAAGTAGTAATACCGAGATTTTGGCAGACCAGCAGCCAGGCTTCGCTCTCTTATGATTGTTTTCATCATGTTGCTATAGTCTCCATTAAATACGGGATGGGCAAACCAGCCAATGTAGAACTGCACAACAACACATACAACTGCTATTGGAGCTTAACTCTAAACTTTTTTTTTTATGTATTTTGTAAAACATGAAATGAATGTGCTCACAAGAGAAGAATCTAAAAAAAAAAACTTAAAAGTAATTATTTTAATTTTTTTAAAGTACCTGCAACACACGTCTTGCAGCATCAATGTCTTCCTGTTTATAGGGATTTCGTGGTTCGGACCAGTCAGAGTTGATGGTGATGGAGATTATTCCTTTCTGTATGGGCCGGTACTTCTCATTGTAGAGATGCCAGGCCTCTGCATGAGCTTTGAGCAGGTTGTGACCCACAATGTAGGGCAGAGTGCCTGGTCGGAAACTGATACCTGGAAATAAAGAAGAAGTAGCAGGTACTTTTGTTAAGCTGTACGTTCTGTTATTATGGTTTAAAGGGTCAAGTTTTAGTTGCTTTTAGAACAACCCAAAAACTAAATAGCACAGTGAAACAATCAGATCAAGATCTTTTTTACCTGTTTCCACACCAAACAAGCCAGCATACAGTACATTTGTGTAAGGTACAGTGTAAGAAATACCTGGGGCAGCTGCTCCATAGCCATGGCCTATGTTAGCTATGTTGTATGGCTCATTAATAGTTATCCAAAATTTCACTTTGTGGCCAAGACGATTGAAGATAAGGTCAGCATAATCCCTGAATTTGAAAATAATAGTCCCATTCTCCCAGCCTCCGATATCCTGCAGAGCTTGTGGAAGGTCCCAGTGGTAAAGAGTGATCTGAAATTCAAATTAAGTAGTTATGGTATAAATAATTGATCAACCTTCCATTGGAAACATATTTCTGAGATACGTCTAAGAATTACACATACATGAGGTTGGATGTTTGCAGCAAGCAGTGCGTCCACCAGTCTGTGGTAGTAGTTGAGTCCAGCCTCATTGATGTGCTTGGTGGTGCCATCAGGGAGAACCCTTGGCCACGATATGGAGAAACGATAATGGGTTACCTTAAGCTGCTTCAATATAGCAACATCCTCTTCCACTTTATGGTAACTGTTGCAGGCTATGTCCCCATTGTCGTCATTGAACACTCGGAGAGGGGTGTGAGCAAACTTGTCCCAGATGCTGAGGCCTTTTCCATCTGCTCTCCATCCCCCTTCAATCTGTAGACAGTTTTTATAGTCATGTTTTTAAAAAAAATACAGAAACAGAGTAAAAACCATATGTGCCATTACCTGATCCAGAATTAAGAAAGGGGTATCATTTCAGCAGTTACCTGGTATGAGGCTGTTGCAGTACTCCATATAAATTCTTTGCGAAAATTTCCATAAAGTTGCTTCTCATCATCTGGTGTTGGGAAACCGTTGTCCTTTATGATTTGGTAATAAAAATGAGCGGAGTACTTGGGTGTCCTAGGTCGGTTTGGATTAGTGAAGTCCACATGGTGTAACCCAAAACCAACTTTGTACCCATTAAGCCACTCAAAAGAATCCATGAGAGATGCTGCTATGTATCCTTTCACCCTCACACCATCAAGGTCATAAGCTGTTATAAAAAAAATCACATAGAAACAAATGATCAGGACTTAAAATTTAGATTGTCATGACAATCAATAATATTTTTATAAATGTAATTATGTCAGTGCACCTTTGAAAGCCTCGTCAATATAGGTCTTGTAATAAAATACTCTAGCAGAATCATCCCAAGTTGTCTTCGATTCTGTTGCTACTCCATTCTCAGTAATGTAAATATCTGGATTGCCATATTCCTTTTTGATCCAGTTGAGCAGTCTTCTCAAGCCCCATGCTACAGCTCTCTGGTTACTGATGGCAGTTGTTGGTGAATCACCTTCTTCTGCTTTTGACAAGTCCTGGTCATATTCATAAGATTGAGGGGTAAGCCTTAATGTAGCATAGCTTGCTATCCTTGTAGTGTAATGATTTACACAGAACATGTCAGCAGTTCCCTGAATAAAGCTCTTTTCGTCTTCAGTGAAGGAAGGTAGTCTTGTTTCTGAAAGACCTTGGAGTTCACTTTTGTTTCCAATTTGCCACTTCATTGCATCAGGATAGTCACCATTCTTGAAAATGGGGTGTGCAAACCAACCCAGTTGGAACTGCAGAGCGCGGTCAGCAGCCACTACTTCACGGGGAACATTGACATCTTTAGGTTCAATCCAATCTGCATTGAGGGCAATGGATACTGCACCACCTTGGGATTTGCGATACTTATCATCATAGGTATGGTAAGCCTTGGCATGTGCTTTTATGAGGTTGTGTGCAACTCTGTACGGTGCAGTTCCTGGACTCTTAACATTTGGTGGAATCTGTCCAAGTCCATATCCTGACCATGCAATTGTTTGAGGCTGGTTAAAGGTTATCCAAAATTTCACTCTGTCACCAAAGGTGGCAAAGCAAAAGTCGCAGAAATCGTTGAAAATGTTAATAATGGTTACATTGTCCCAGCCACCAAGGTTTTGCAGAGCTTGAGGAAGGTCCCAGTGGTAGAGTGTCACCATGGGAGTTATGTTATATGCTAGGAGGTCATCAATGAGTCTATTATAGTAGTCAACACCTTTCTGGTTCAGGGAGGTACGCCGACCATCAGGAAATATCCTGGACCAGGACAAAGAGAATCTGTATGACTTCACTCTCAGAGCCCGAAGCATGTAAAGGTCTTCTTCTAGTCTGTGGTAGCTATCACAGGCCACATCTCCATTGGCATTAGCAGGAATACTGCCAGGTTTCTGTGTGAATGTATCCCAAACGCTGGGCCCTTTCCCATCTGCATTCCAGCCACCTTCTATCTGGTAAGCCGAAGATGACACTCCCCAACTGAAGCCTTGTGGGAAAGTGCCATAGTGGTATACTTTCCGCTGGAATGTTGATTGATGTGAAAATTCCTCCCAGACAACCTTTGAAACAGAAGGAACCTCTGAGGGTGATAATGCTGTTAAACGGTCGATAATTATCTCTGTCCCTTTAAAAACACCTCCGTTGTGTGATCCAAATCCATTTTGCCTGATCGTAGAAGCGTAGAAATATGCAGACTGCTTTGGGGTTCTTGGTCTGTCTCCATTTTCAAAGTTGATGCTGTGAAGACCAAATCTTTCACTGTAGCCTTGTTTTCCCTCAAATCCATCCATAAGTGACTGCACTGTGAATCGCTGCACATCCACGCCATCTAAGGATATTGCTAAAATAATGGACAAACAAAACAACACATTAAAGACCAAGTTGTTTTAATTTTGTCTGGTGGTTTCCAACAAGACGAATGCCATAAACTAACCTTTTAGGGCTTCATTGATGTAACTCTTCATGTACTCTACGCGTTGAGTGTCATTGAGAGTGTCCCCACTGTACTCTGTAGGCATACCATTCCCACTTATGTGAATTGGGACCTTGGTAACATTCAAGTACTCTTCAGAAATGAAGTTTAGAAGCCTTCTAAGTCCCCAAGGTGCAGAAAAGATCCAATCAGAAGCTGTAGAGGACCATGCAGGGTCCACATGTGCCTGGAAATCTCCCACCCCATTAGGACCAGAAGTGCAGCCACCATCACTGTTGTTGACCAACCGGGAAGTGTAGTGGTTTAATCCCAGAAAGTCAGCTGTTCCACGTATCCTCTGGCTCTCTTCAGCAGTGAAAGCTGGAAGTCTTGCAGGCACAGAATCGGGACACTTTTTTATTTTCTCTTCAATCTGAGTTTTGAGCGTTGCTGGATAATCTCCATCTACAAATATGGGATGTGCAAACCACCCCAGCATGAACTGTAGATAGCGATCTGCAGCTGTTATGTCTTCAGGTTTTGAGCGGTCCTTGGGCTCTGCCCAGTCAGAGTTCAATGCAATGCCGACTTTCCCTCCTTGTGTCTTCCTGTACTTGTCATTGTAGATGTGCCAGGCCTCAGCATGGGACTTTAGTATATAGTGAGTGACCTGCAAAGCCAAAGCACGTGTTAAGGTACATTTATAAGAATTAAAATGAAGCAATGGATATGCAAATTATCATACAAGCATCCCTCTCACCTGGTATGAGGCAACCACATAGTCCTTTACTCCTGGGGGATGCTCACCAGTGCCATACCCAGCATGGCTCACCACCCACGGGCTACTGAATGTGTTCCAGGTCTTGACCCTGTCTCCAAACCTGGAGAAGCAGAAGTCTGCGTAGTCCTTGAAGGCTTCAATAATGGAAGCGTTGGTCCATCCACCAGAGTCCTGGAGAGCCTGAGGCAGATCCCAATGGTAGAGAGTGACAACAGGCTGTATTCCAGACTCAATGAGAGCATTAATCAGCTTGTCATAGTAGAGAGCCCCTTTCTCTGCTTGGCTGCCTCGGTGACCAGAGGGGAAAATACGGGCCCAGGAGATGGAAAACTGGTAGGTGTTGACATGAAGACCTCGCAGGAGGTAGACATCATAATCCACCTTGTGATAGCTGTCACAAGCCTGGTCAGCTGTCTGATTGTCAAAAACCTTGTTTTCATGACCAAAACGGTCCCAAATGGTCTCTCCCTTCCCATCTTCTAACCAACCACCTTCAACCTTGAAGGACTCGCTGGAGGTGGCCCATTGGAAACCAGAGGGGAATGATTCATTAAGAAAAATATCTCGTTCTGTTGTGGTCTGGGCCCCAAACTTATTCCACACATTTTTATAAGTGTTACTAAATGCTGTAATGCTGTTGTAGTCTGAAATCCCATAACTGTTGGAAAAGAGAAGGACATGAAACAATGAAAATATACATGAAAAAAAAACTAATCGTGAAACAAACATGTCCACTTTACCAACATAATCTGTTACCTGATTGGCATGTCCTGCATGTCCAAATGACCAAACATATCCATCACGTCACATCCCACAATATTCAGGTCATTGATGTTCAAGACTGTGAACAATGCACAAGAAAGTTTATACTTAAAGAATAACTATTTAATATTCTTAAATAAATAAAAAACATTTGTTTTTTGTTATGAAGCAAGACTAAGAGTCCATATCCGTTTTTGTCTATGAAGTTGTTCTTAAACACAAAGTTATTTGAGATAAGTTATTTGCTTAGATTTGAAAAATTACAATGCTTACTTGCTGAGCCTAAGCAGGTAATTTGTTCACGATGTTCACCTTATCAGTTTGGTGTGTTTGCATGCCTACATTTGCTTATTTTCTCAAACACAAAGAGCTGAGGTCGATTATTTGTTTTTCATGTATGACTTCATATTTGTACCAAATGTTTTGCCAATCTATCAGGATGCAATATTTCCTCACAAAATCTAATTATATCCATTATTAAGTGGATAAGAGTTTACATCAAACAACATGTATTGCTTGTTGAATACATTAAGCTGTGTCTTATTTACTTATGAATAGAAAAGTAACTCCTCAGCTGTACTCCACCTTGTACAGGATTTTTCATAATGTAACAGGAACATATCAAGAATAATGTCCGCTAATCGCTCCCATATAATAACACTCCCAATAAAACAACCATCATTATTGTACTGTAAAAGTTAACGATATTCCTTTTTACAACAAGCTAGCCTTGACGCCTCTGGTCATTATCTGTTTGCTCATTAAATTACAGATTATTGTAATGGTTGTTAAATATGTGTATGTTATATGAACAAAATTAGATAACAAAGCAAAAATGCAATGTCATTGTGACTTTAAAATAATATAATATTACCCCACAAACAACAAGACCTGATATCAAGTCAAATGTATATGCATTTACCTTGTAAGAAATTGGCAATGGGCTGGAATTGATTGGTGGAACAACCATCAACAGTCATCTTAAATATCAGGACAGGCAAATCCCCACTGGACATCTACAACATAACATGCATGTGGCTGCAGATAATAGCAATACCAAATATGAAATCTAAAGTGAAGAGAAACATGTTTTAACATTACTGTACCTTTAAACTGCTTAGCTCATTTGCAAAGTCTGATGCAGAGGCACAGTTATATTCAATGTGTAATGACAGGAAATCCATCTGTTGAAAATAGGAGATACAGCTCAGTATTTTATCACACTCACGCCTCTTATTGAAAAACAAACTACTTCAGTCTACTAAGTATTTATTAATACACCATTGCATAATATATTTTTCATTTGGATCCTAAATGAAGTTTTTTATTTAATGTTTTGAAATGAAACCGCCAACAGCGCAGAAAAGGCAAACATATTCCAAATGGATAAGGACCAAATCCTATTTGATATCCATCATAAAGACATCTACTGAATGTTAAAAATGAAAATTATTTTTATGTTAATCTTACCATTTTCAAGTGTTTTTAATTTGGAGCTTAAAAGCAAAAGCACACGAGCTTTAGTTTTTAATGGAAGATCCAACTATGGAGGATGTAGCTTACTTTAGTTGAACCTTTGATTTGGTGAAGAATCGCAACTTCCGTAGCTCTCAACCCAATTGACAGATGTCTCCCTGTGAACAGGGAAGCATGAAGGCACATTTGTGCATAAACATATTCAATTTACACCTGGTGGGAGATACAGTATGTGGCCGTTTGTTTTCAGCTAAGCATTAACCATTACTCACTGACGACATTTTGACAAAGAACAGGTATGAATAATAACATGAAAGATGGCTGAATTCCATTTAGCTGCTTCACTCACAGGGTCCTGGTATTGTGCATGCCTGCTCACAACAAAGCTATATTTTATGTTACTAACAGCTGTGCTTTTCCTACTATGCCAAGTCGAAATGTCTTCTGAGAAATAGTCCTAATGTGCACAGCTGTACAGGAATAATGCATGCTTGGCTTCTTTTACTGATCTCACCTGTATTGATTACTGAGAAAGGCATGATCATATACACATGTAACCTGTATCATAAATGATGGGGGGAAAGGTTTCGGCTAAACATGACTATCAGTTGGTCATAAAGTGATCATTTTTGCAAATCATTTCTGAAGTTTATCTGATAAGACAAGCTATCACTTGATGTGTTAAAAATGTATTAATGGTTATATATTTAACAGAAAACAAGCTGTAAAATGAAAGATTTTCAATTAAAAAAAGTAATTTTTTTTAAATATTATTTTTCACTGGCCACAATAACCGCTTGACTTAAGTTTGACTATGACCAGACTAGACTACTTCTCAAAATACTATTTTGAGTCTCTACTGTCTGACCCCTACATTCATGGCCGAATCACACAGGCACTCAGGAAGTGACGTGCAATCGAAATGTATTACTAGCAAAAAAACAAACAGAAAAAAAACGCTTTGGATAACTCTTTGGCTTATTATTTAGACATGGTAGAGCAGTCAATAAAGATTACACAATTTCCTGTAACATTGTTACAAAGTACAACTTCAAATGTTGTTCTATCCCATGAATAAAACATAGTAACAAATGTAGAATCCATTGAACTATATTAATCAATCATATAGTTAATCCTCTCCTCCCTTTCGATCGGTTTGACTCACCTCTGTCAGGAAACATTTGATGGTAGAGCTGGTAAAGGTTCTTGTTGAGTTGAAGGATATTTTGCAGAGGACCGGGAGCGCCTTCAGACTGCCCATCATCCAGCTCACTCAGTGTCACCCACGAGTCCGCCAGCTCTCCAAACTCCCGGAAGGCAAACTCTGCATACTGCTGAAACATCTCTACCAGCTCCAGGCTCTCCCAGCCTCCATACCTTGACCTCAGAGCTTCTGGCACTGTGGATCCATGAAGGACCACCAGAGGCTGAAGGCCCACCTCCAGCAGCTGTTTGAGCAGGCTCTGGTAGCAGGAAACCACGGCCTGCTGGGGCTGGCTGGAGAGGCCTACTGTAGGTAGGAGTTGAGTCCATGACAGAGGCACTTTGTAGTGAGTCACCCCTCTGCTCTGGAGGTACTCAAAGTACTGTCTAGAGCCTGGAGGTATGGGATGGCTGCAGTCAAATGTGTCCAACGCTGCACTGCCTGAGCTTCTCACAAGCTGTTTTGTCAGTGGGCCTGCAACGAGCATGAAGTCCTTTTGTCCATTCACCTCAATGCTACGGCACCCATACAGGCATAAAACATAGAGAGACGCAACGCACAATAGATACTTCATCATGGCAGGAAAAAGACTGACTGATGTGTTCCACTGATATTCTGCTGATAACACCACACCTACCCTGGATATTGTACAATGTTTGTTCAAGAGTTTGAATTGATTATTGACATTTGACTCCTGCTTTACCCGTTGGTAAGATAAAAACCTTACGGTGACGAGCAGTCCCTATACGTAGAACCAATAAATGTTTGAACCCTGACCATTGTGCTTTTGAAAACCCAGGAAAAGTTGTCCAATCATTACTTGATGATACTACATTTTAAAAGCGACATTACCTTATGTAATGTCTGAAAGCAAAAGACAAAAACTTGTATTTTTATTTATTATTTATATACAGTGGCATCAGTAGCAGCGGTGGTAAACTACGATAGTAGCCACAGCTGCCCTGGGGCAGACTGACAGAAGCGTGGCTGCCATTCAGCGCCAACGGCCCCTCCGACCACCACCTCAAACATACAGCAATCATACACATTCACACAAGGCAAGGTGGGTGAAGTGCTTGCCCAAGGACACAACAACCATGACACAGGTGGCCGGGCGGGGATCGAACCGCCAACCCTTGGATCGTTGGCCGACCTGCTTAACCACCTGAGACACAGTCGCCCCAAATACAGATAATTGTAATGGAGGGGAGCAAATGAAAAAAGTGTCTCCCCTACTATAATCATTGTCTCTATGGACATTTATGTACTAGACAGTAAACATACAGTTTACCTTATTTTCATGAATTTTGTCTTTGAACTTAACACACATATTTTGACCTAACAATCTCTTATGTATATCCTATGTTTGACCTTTGATCAGATGTTCAACAAATCATAAAAACACCACATAACTAAACCAGCCCATTCATGGTTAGTTATGAAACTCGGATCTGCCTGAAAGTTCAAGCCGGAACAACATGTCTATAAAAGTTTAACCTTCCAATGGCTCACTCAGATCTCCCCACACTCAGACAATATGCTGTCACCGGGGAGACTTTTCTCTGTGTATTTGATCACAGTGTATGGGTGCATGTGTCAGAAACATGATGATCAACATCAGGCCATGTTTCTTGCAGGTCCCTTGACCAACGAAGGGTCGATGGACGTGAATGGACAACCCTTTGAAGGGGCAGCGTTGGACACATTTGACTGCAGCCATCCCATACCTCCAGGCTCTAGACAGTACTTTGAGTACCTCCAGAGCAGAGGGGTGACTCACTACAAAGTGCCTCTGTCATGGGCTCAACTCCTACCTACAGTAGGCCTCTCCAGCCAGCCCCAGCAGGCCGTGGTTTCCTGCTACCAGAGCCTGCTCAAACAGATGCTGGAGGTGGGCCTTCAGCCTCTGGTGGTCCTTCATGGATCCACAGTGCCAGAAGCTCTGAGGTCAAGGTATGGAGGCTGGGAGAGCCGGGAGCTGGTAGATATGTTTCAGCAGTATGCAGAGTTTGTGTTTGGAGAGTTTGGAGAGCTGGCGGACGCCTGGGTGACACTGAGCAGCTTGGATGAGCTGAAGGATGCTGAACTACAAAACGCTCTGGATGCACACACCAGTGTGTACCAGCGTTACCACCAACTGTTTCCTGGGAGAGGTAGGAGATCAGAATTTTATTGCAGTGACCGCTGGGCTTGGATAGGATGTTTAATATGGATCACTGATCACATATTGAAAATGCTAAAATATCTGGTAAATAATGATGCCAATGTAATAACTTGTAAACTATCTTGCCTCAAATTTTTAATTTTTAATATCGGAACAAATGTGTCACCCTGTATAATGTACTGTATGACACAATGTCGGCCTACTCCATCTCAATCCATCACATTACTGAAGCATAAAAAAAGGCAAGAAACCTGTGTGGCTGCATGAAAATCATAAATGGACATGGCTTGCACTGTTTTTTTGTACACATTTCCCCCAGATTTTACTCAACATATATGGTACATTTGAAAACATTGTGGTATTAATTTAGAATTACATTATGTTGATTGCTTGCTTAACCACACCATCATCAGTCCCCAAATCCTTATGAAAATACAATATACAGACAGTGGCAAGTGTTTCTGTTTTGTTGTTATAGGTAGGTAGGTAGGTAGGTAGGTAGGTATGTAGATATTCCTTTTAATATAACGTTGAGAACATGACGTATAGTACACCAATAAAGTCCTGTATTTCTTTTACAATATTAACCATGACTATTTTGGAAGCAATCTATTAACAAAGTTTTTACCTATGATTGTATACCATTTTAATGCTTAAACATTCAGCCCACCTCACTGTGAACTTTGAACACTTCCGACTGTGAAGTCATCATCATGAGATATCAATTTGAGAGCATTTAGGATGACCCTTACAGGACAAGAAAATGTCCTATCAGGAACACTGTGGACTTTGTCTGTGTGAACCTTTGACCCAACATCGGAGGTCAAGCAACTGTACTCACAAGAACGTATGATCAATCAAGGGGAATAGGAAGGGGGGCTCTAGAGTGTTGCCTTTGCCTATTGTTGTTATTACATCCTGTGAGATCATGTCATGGGTTTTTTTACACACCCACCAATGTTTACTCACACACATCTTGCTCCTATAAAGTTTCTGATATTCTGTTCATTCTTTGTGTCAACCATGCATCTCAACCATGTGTGTCAACCATGTATCTCAACTGGAGATCTCAACCATGTAACACTTGTGATGCATGTTTGACCCCTTGCTCTGTTGTCGCAAGTAAAAATCTACCAGACTTTGAAGAGGCCTGACTCAGATGTCTTTATTGAAACACTTGGGTTTTAATAACTATTTAATTAGAACAATCCTTACAACATTGTTAGAAAATTCCACTATCACAATCTTTTTTTTTTATCTCATGTTGTGGTTGTTCACCTTTATTATGTGTGCAGTAATTATGACAGTGTTTGATAATGGTTTCCTTATCTGTTGACCACTTGTACAAATGTCATGGTTGTTGATTGGATGTATGCAGGGGAAAGGAGAGAGTGACAGTTAAATAACATGCTGTATGTTTCAGGTGGAGGAGTATCAGTAGGGGTTAAGGCCAATAACATCCAAATCGTCTGTGAGACTCAGCTTGAGGTGAGATCGCCAAAGCATAAGCACACTATCTAAAGAATAAAAGTTGGGTTGTCTTCTGCAGCAGAATGGCAATGTAATATGTTAGTGTGACAATTTCAAAAGTTCTCCAAATAGATAAAGCTGTTTGATTAGCATGTGTTAAGATAATTTCATAGGGTAAAGGTAATGTGCCATCGACATACAGCACTCACACATGCATCTCTATTTCAGAAATATTCCGATTTCCTCTCTATTAAAATCCAATACGACTGCAGCACTGGAAAGAGGCTTAGTGAGGAACTCCAAAATGTTTTGGTATGTTGAAATGTATTTCAATTAATAGATTGCAGTCTTCAGCTGTATTGATGATACATTTTGAGCATTTAAGTGTGGTCTTCTGGGAATTCTGTTAAACGGTCTTGCAATAAACATGACTGTTTTCTTGTAGGGAAAGTGTGGAGACAAGCCCATTCTCTTTTATGAGATAAACATAAAAGACTGTTCTCCTCATCAGTTCCTGTCAGATACCAAAATCATAAAAGGTAATTATTTATCAATCAAGAGCCTCTCCCTTGAGGTTAAAAGGGAAATACTATTGCTCTGTCACTGTGAATTATATGTATGAAGTTTACACATTTAAAACATTGTTATTTCAAATATATATTTTGATTTGCTTTCCGTAAAAGAAAACATAGAAATAATCCTGATATATTTTGACATGGGATGTAATCCTATTTAGTAATTTGTTTATTTATAACATGAGACAGAGTGCACATAGTTATGTCATGTAACAAACATGGCGTTAAAGATCCAATGATTCTAAATCTATGTAGGATGCATGCATTATATATGATATTTGACATACAGTATATGATATATTCTTATCTTTTTACAGTTCTGAACAATGGTGACCAAAACTTGCTTGGATTTGACATGGTAGATATGTTACTCCCAGCTAACACTATCCCAAAAAGGTATTACAGTGCATACATTACAGACAATGAAGGTTTAGATTTAAACTACAATACATTTTTACCCCTGTGAAAATTATTGTCTGATAATAATAATAATTTCAGATTTTATAATTGTATGGCAATTCCCATCTAATTTATTTTTTCAACATCTTGTTCCTTTAATCATCAATCATTCAAGTGACGAAAACAGAATCAGAAACAATCTCCAAACTTCATCTTGTTCCACAACCTACTGCAAAACTTGGAGCAATTTTGCCACAATGTCGTCATCTGACCGAGATGCCTTCCTGAATGAATCATTTCCTGTTGACTTCCAATGGGCCACCTCCAGCGAGTCCTTCAAGGTTGAAGGTGGTTGGTTAGAAGATGGGAAGGGAGAGACCATTTGGGACCGTTTTGGTCATGAAAACAAGGTTTTTGACAATCAGACAGCTGACCAGGCTTGTGACAGTTATCACAAGGTGGATTATGATGTCTACCTCCTGCGAGGTCTTCATGTCAACACCTACCAGTTTTCCATCTCCTGGGCCCGTATTTTCCCCTCTGGTCACCGAGGCAGCCAAGCAGAGAAAGGGGCTCTCTACTATGACAAGCTGATTAATGCTCTCATTGAGTCTGGAATACAGCCTGTTGTCACTCTCTACCATTGGGATCTGCCTCAGGCTCTCCAGGACTCTGGTGGATGGACCAACGCTTCCATTATTGAAGCCTTCAAGGACTACGCAGACTTCTGCTTCTCCAGGTTTGGAGACAGGGTCAAGACCTGGAACACATTCAGTAGCCCGTGGGTGGTGAGCCATGCTGGGTATGGCACTGGTGATCATCCCCCGGGAGTAAAGGACTATGTGGTTGCCTCCTACCAGGTGAGAGGGATGCTTGTATGATCATTTGCATTATTCACTGCTTCATTTGAATTCTTATAAATGTACCTTAACACGTGCTTTGGCTTTGCAGGTCACTCACAATATACTAAAGTCCCATGCTGAGGCCTGGCACATCTACAATGACAAGTACAGGAAGACACAAGGAGGGAAAGTCGGCATTGCATTGAACTCTGACTGGGCTGAGCCCATGGACCGATCAAAACCTGAAGACATAGCAGCTGCAGATCGCTATCTACAGTTCATGCTGGGGTGGTTTGCACATCCCATATTTGTAGATGGAGATTATCCTGCAACACTCAAAACTCAGATTGAAGAGAAAATAAAAAAGTGTCCCGATTCTGTGCCTGCAAGACTTCCAGCTTTCACTGCTGAAGAGAGCCAGAGGATACGTGGAACAGCTGACTTTCTGGGATTAAACCACTACACTTCCCGGTTGGTCAACAACAGTGATGGTGGCTGCACTTCTGGTCCTAATGGGGTGGGAGATTTCCAGGCACATGTGGACCCTGCATGGTCCTCTACAGCTTCTGATTGGATCTTTTCTGCACCTTGGGGACTTAGAAGGCTTCTGAATCACATTTCAATGGAATACTTGAATGTTACCAAAGTGCCAATTCACATAACTGGGAATGGTATGCCTACAGAGTACAGTGGGGACACTCTCAATGACACTCATCGAATAGAGTACATGAAGAGTTACATCAATGAGGCCCTAAAAGGTATGTTGTTAAAAGTAGTTATATATTTGTAACTGCATATATCTCTAACCATATTTTAGGCAGGGATGTTTCCTCAGAAAACATTGGATATTACTTGACAAAATTAATATTTTGTAAGTGCAGCAATCATTGGCACTTTTGTATGTTATTGTGGGTTACAGATATTAATAAGTTGGGTATGCATTTATTTTTTAGTTTGGACTTATTCAGAACTCATCACAATACATGAGGTTTACTGGCTCACTGTCTTTTTTCTCTGAACAGCTATACATTTGGACGGAATAAATGTGCAGCGATTTACTGTCCACTCACTCATGGATGGCTTTGAAGGTCCACAAGGCTACAATGAACGTTTTGGATTGCACCATGTCAACTTTGACCTGCCTGACAGACCCAGAACTCCAAAGCAGTCGGCCTACTTTTACTCCAAAGTTATTGAGAAGAATGGCTTTGCTTCCAAAAAACTATTTTTTCATGAACCAGAACTGCAAACCATTAAGTCAAATAAAATGCCTCCAACCCCACCTTCCACTGTTCCATCCCAAGCCAAAGACGTATGGAGGAAATTCTCCAGCCAAAACAATTTTCAGAGAAAACTCTACCACTATGGCACTTTCCCACAAATCTTCAGTTGGGGAGTGTCATCTTCGGCTTACCAGATTGAAGGTGGCTGGAATGCAGATGGGAAAGGGCCCAGCGTTTGGGATACATTCACCCAAAAACCTGGCAGTATTCCTGCTAATGCCAATGGAGATGTGGCCTGTGATAGCTACCACAGACTAGAAGAAGACCTTTACATGCTTCGGGCTCTGAGAGTGAAGTCATACAGATTCTCTTTGTCCTGGTCCAGGATATTTCCTGATGGTCGGCGTACCTCCCTGAACCAGAAAGGTGTTGACTACTATAATAGACTCATTGATGACCTCCTAGCATATAACATAACTCCCATGGTGACACTCTACCACTGGGACCTTCCTCAAGCTTTGCAAATCCTTGGTGGCTGGGAAAAGGTAGACATGATTAACATTTTTAATGAATTTTGCGACTTTTGCTTTGCCACCTTTGGTGAGAGAGTGAAATTTTGGATGACCTTTAACCAGCCTCAAACAATTGCATGGTCAGGATATGGACTTGGACAGATTCCACCAAATGTTAAGAATCCAGGAACTGTACCATACATAGTTGCACACAACCTCTTAAAAGCACATGCCACGGCTTACCATACCTATGATGATAAGTATCGCAAATCCCAAGGTGGTGTAGTATCCATTGCCCTCAATGCAGATTGGATTGAACCTAAAGATGTCAATGATCCCCGTGAAGTAGTGGCTGCTGACCGCGCTCTGCAGTTCCAACTGGGTTGGTTTGCACATCCCATTTTCAAGAATGGTGACTATCCTGATGCAATGAAGTGGAAAGTTGGAAACAAAAGTGAACTCCAAGGTCTTTCAGAAACAAGACTACCTTCCTTCACTGAAGAAGAAAAGAGCTTTATTCAGGGAACTGCTGACATGTTCTGTGTAAATCATTACACTACAAGGATAGTAAGCCATGTTACGGCTCGGCTTACCCCTCAATCTTATGAATATGACCAGGACTTGTCAAAAGCAGAAGAAGGTGATTCACCAACAACTGCTATCAGTAACCAGAGAGCTGTAGCATGGGGGTTGAGAAGACTCCTCAACTGGATCAAAGAGGAGTATGGAAATCCAGACATTTACATTACTGAGAATGGAGTAGCTACAGACATAATGACCACAGTTGATGACACGGACAGAGTCTTTTTCTACAAAACATACATTGATGAGGCTTTAAAAGGTGAGTGTGCACATCAGTTTTATTTAGTTTTAGAATTCCTGTTGTTTCTATCACAAACAAACACACACACACACACACACACACACACACACACACACACACACACACACACACACACACACACACACACACACACACACACACACACACACTCACAGTAGGCTTCAAGGCCACTTGTTGGTTCTCATCTTTGTGTAGCTAATTATGTTGTCTCTATTCAAACATATTCAGCCAATAATCTTGATGGTGTGAATGTAAAAGGATACATTGCAACATCTATGATGGACTCTTTTGAATGGCTAAATGGGTACAGAGTTGGATTTGGGTTGCACCATGTTGACTTCACCAACCCAAACCGACCAAGAACACCCAAACGATCTGCTCACTATTATTACCAAGTCATGAAGGACAATGGATTCCCATTACCAGATGATGAGAAGACACTTTATGGACAGTTTCCCACAATGTTTAACTGGAGTTCTGCCAGTGCCGCTTTTCAGGTAAGGAAAGGATGAAAAATGTAGTCTTCTACAATGGCAGAGTGAATTGTGGAGTGAGATATTGATAAGGTACCATCAATCAATACAAAGGGATAAAACAAAAAGGTATTGTTAAAAATCGCTGGTACTTGCCCTTAATTACAGATTGAAGGGAGCTGGAGAGCCCATGGAAAAGGATTTAGTATCTGGGACCAGTTTGCACATACTCCTTCAAGAGTGGACAACAGTGATGACGGCGATATCGCTTGTGATAGTTACAACAAGATTGACGAGGATGTGAATGTGCTGAAGCAGTTGAAGGTGACCCACTATCGCTTCTCTGTATCTTGGACCAGAGTTCTCCCTGATGGCACCAACAACCACATCAACCAGGCTGGATTGAACTACTACCATAGATTACTGAACGCTTTGGAAGCTGCTAACATTAAGCCTCAGGTAGGTGGTGACTTATTACCGCAAGGCCTCAGATTCTTTATTTAAATTCAAATACATTAACGTAAAGTTATGTGTGGATCAGTTTCAAAATGCCATCATGATTCATGATAAAATAAAACATTTGTTCATGGTATATTGTGAATATAAATGAAATCAGAGTGGTGAACCTTGCAGGGTCATTAGCATAATATTACCCTTCAGGGTTAAAGCCTTTGTATGTAGGATAAGGAAAACATGTCAACTGTAGGAAAAGTGTACAATTTATGGTACTGTATCCTGCTTGCTATGTTTCAGGTGACCCTGTACCACTGGGACCTTCCCCTGGCTCTGCAGAAAGTGGGTGGCTGGGAGAATGAAACCATCGTCCAAAGATTCAGAGATTATGCTGATGTTTTATTCAGCGAATTTGGAAGCAAAGTAAAGTTCTGGATTACTCATAATGAACCCTATATTGTAGCCAACCTTGGCTATGGATATGGTTCTTTTGCTCCAGGTAATCAAACACTTTTCTTTGTCGATACTTCCTAGAATCTAGATTCCCCCGTATGGATCAGCGTTGTCTACCATATGTTTAAAGTTTATGCATTTCCTTACTTTCTCTTTCATTGGTGCAAAAAAAGAGGCTTTGTGTACACTTTTGTATACATTTTAGCAAGTTGCGAAAAGCTAGAAATCAGAGAATAATTACTGCTGTCTTATATTTGTAAGATATTTCACTCACTATGTATGATGACGACTGGAAGCACTGTCTATAACGGCTCATATCTTTCAGGCATTGTTGGCAAGCAATATATTGCAGCACACAACCTGATCAAGGCCCATGCTGAGGCCTGGCACCTCTACAACGACAAGTACAGAGCATCGCAGGGTGGCATCATCTCCATTACCGTAAATTCTGATTGGACTGAGCCAAGGAACCCATACAAGCAGGAGGATGTGGATGCAGCCAATCGCTACATGCAGGTAATAATAATAATAATTTATTTAATTTATAGGCGCCTTTCAGAGCACCCAAGGTCACCTTACAAGGCAGAGTTAAAAAGAACAAAAACAACAACAATAAAAGAACAAGAACAAAACAAATTTACGCAATTTACACAAGTGGAATGAAATGTGTAGTAAAAAAAGTATACAGCAGAACAGCCACTTCACCTTTCCCATATCAGAAGGGTTGGGCTTTAAGCATCATGGAAGTTCAGAAAAGCTCTTGATGTGGAGATTAAATTACTTTTCAGTGAAACCCACTGGTATACATTATAGTATCCTACATACAGTGCTGCTTGAAAGTATGTGAACCCCTTGAGAATTTTGGAATTTTATTCAGTTTAACCATTATTAAGTCATTTTGATCAATACCAGTATTTTTCATATGAAATAACAGATTTTTGTTTATCAATTCAAAAAATTTCTTTTCTGGAAATCAATTGTTAAAACAAATGATTTGCCAACATTTGTATGTGAAAAAGTTTGTGAACCCTGAGCTGCATTGCTTAAATCGAGCAGGTAAACACAATCAGGTGGGCCAAATTGAGTGATTAAATGGACCAATGTAATGAGAGATCTTCTGGGAAGAAATTGGGACAAACTAGATAAAACAGAGATACAACCAGGTCAATTTAGGCTCACCAAAGTGAACCCACACAGGTCAGACATGCCAAAAGGGAAATAAAATCTGCATTTGTAGATAATTTGCCTCAAGGTGGACCGATGGAGCTCAAACCTTTTTTAAATAAATATATAGCTGTCCGCACACAAATGTGCAACATCACAACTATTCCTGAGATTCTCTGAGATTGTTTTCCCTTTTGGCATGTCTGACCTGTATGGGTTCACTTTGGTGAGCCTAAACTGACCTGGTTTTATCTCTGTTTTGTCTAATGCTGCCCAATTTATTCCCTAAAGATCTCCCATTACATTGGTCCATTCCATCATTTGGCCCACCTGTGTTTACCTGCTCGATTTAAGCAATGCAGCTCAGGGTTCACAAACTTTTTCACATACAAATGTTGGCAAATAATTTGTTTTATCAATTGATTTCCAGAAAATAAAAATGTTGAATTGATAAACAAAAATCTGTTATTTCATATAAAAATACTGGTATTGATCAAAATGAATTAATAATGGTTAAAATAAACAAAATTCAAAAAGGCTCAAGGTGTTCACATACTTTCAAGCAGCACTGTGTGTGGTATCCAAAGCAGTTTTATATGTAACATATTGTTTTCTGCAGTTCTTTATTGGCTGGTTTGCCCATCCCATCTTCAACGGTGATTATCCTGATTTAATGAAAAGAATCATTCGTGAAAGAAGCCTCGCTGCAGGTCTACCTAAGTCACGGTAAATGAAAAATAGTCTCTTATATCACAAGCACAGATTCAATTCAGTTCAGTATACAATATTATTATGGCAAAGACATTGGAAAAATACTCTTCTTTCTCATATAGGCTTCCTGAGTTCACTCCTGAAGAAATCAAGAGGATCAAAGGGACTCATGATTACTTTGGCTTAAACCATTACTGCTCAGTTCTGTCATTCCCAATTGATTTTGGAAGTGAGCAGAATTATGACAGTGACAGGTAGGTTGGACTAAAATACAATGTCATTTTTATACTGAACAGCAACTGAGAGAAGATAAGTGACACAAGAGGGAATTAAAACCCACAAATAAATGCTCGTTTGCTGATCTGCCTTTTGTAAATGACCACATAAAGTTAAATGACCACACACATACAGTTTACCAATACTGCATAACCAGTCAAGTGTTTGGCAGTGTTCCTGGTGCCAGATTATGCACACTTTTGCTGAAAGATAATGACCGCTTATGTGGGACCCACAAATAAATGCCATAGTTTGTTCCTCTGCCTTTTTAAAGGAGATTCTAAAGTACATACAAATGATGTGACTAATTCTGAGCTCATTTCTGATCAAATATCCAGGGGCACCGGAGCCATCCACGACCGCACCTGGATTGAAACGGGCTCCTCCTGGCTAAAGATCACTCCATTCGGATTCAGAAAATTACTCAAGTTTATCATGGATGAGTACGGAAACCCACCCATTTATGTCACTGAGAATGGGGTCTCCGAACGAGGAGCAGTGGACTTGAATGACACCCACAGAACTTACTTCTATGAAAACTACATTAACCAGGGCCTTAAAGGTACCACAGCCAATAAAAACCAAGTATTGAAGGGGTTAATGAGAATGACATTGCTTATTTTAAATACCTACCGTTCTATAAGGTATATACATGGGGCCTCTACAGATTCTCTTTTTTGCATAGGAAATTTCCTTTCCTATCGAGATGACCCGGAAGTACTCGGTGGATAGGTGATTCTCAAAATGCTTAGGAAAGGAGCCTCGATTCATCCTTTAACCCTCCTTTAGCAAAGGTTACTCCGGACCCTATGCGAAAGGAAAGGAGATAGTGGTATCCCATAATCCTTTACGGCGGCAATATTTAAAGAAACAAGCCACCGATGGAGTTTACCGACTCTACACGAATATGAACGAGAGGTAAAACAGAAGAGAGGAGAAGAGAAGAGAGGAAGATTTAACTCGGCTAAAACAAAATACCCCCCCCCCCCCATAAAGATAGGCTAATAAAGAATTCATAAAAGACCAACATCATAATAGTTATTTTCTTAGCACATAATTTACACCATAAGAAAATAAAATGCCAACTTCACATTAAATGAAGACTACTGGGGGCAGTAGTCAACATAACATAACATAAGTGTAGAATCTTTTTCTCACATGTGAATTGGGATTCAAGTGGATTTAAATATTCCCCTTGGCCAAGTCCGATCTAAGTGATTTTCACTCTGTTGGCGACAACCTGATTAAAATCAATATGAAAAGAACGCATGGATCATACGAGCGCTTGTTGTAGTCCATTTTCGGAAAATAGTGTAGTTTCACGCTAGAGATTCACGTCAGCAATACTCGCCGTCGCGCAATGACGTCGGTTAGGAAAAGTGGAGTCGAATTCATTTGAAATAGTACTGTCTTTTCCTATGTTCGATAGGAAGCTCCTTTTCATCTCTCCTTAACCCCGATGACGTTTGGGGTTAAGGCATAGGAAAAGAGGCTTAAAGCCACTACGAGTAACATGGCACGTTGGCGTCCCCTTTGGACAAAAGCGGTAGTATTTTTACGACGCCCGCTGTCGCAAAGCTGTTTTCTAGCTCGTGCCAGGCGTGCGAGTGTGAACTGAGAAGGGCGCAATATAGTGCATGTCCGTGTGTCGAAAGTCTGATGATGGTGAAGCAAAGCAAACTTTGTGTTAGTACCAACCGCTCATTAATTTAGGAGTAAACACTGCAGTCTAGTTTCGCTCTCGTGAAATTGTATACATGTTGCTTGGCAACGCCCTCGTCCTGCCAGTAGCCTATATCACTCTCCCTTTTAGCTTTTCTTCATTGCATTCTCTTTTTTTTCTTTGATGGTTCAGCCCCGTTATCAGTCATTATGACGACAAATAACTGTCTCAAACAAGGCTCCCGCTCTCCTTCCCTCACCTGGAGGGATAGGCTTCTCAAATCGCGTTGCAGCGCCACACTGAAATCTGCGACCATAGAGCCTGCACGAGCGAACCGAAAATCGGACTGGGTGTGCGACCAGACCAAAAGCAGTAATAAAAACTATATAAAAACGTCTTTCTTTGCACTGATGGTCTCGTTTGCTGTTAAAGGTAATTTATGATTATCAGAGGAAACATGAGGCTGTTTAAAAGATGTTTAAATGTTACTCGTAGCCGCTTTAAAGGTTAGGAGATTTGACTATTCGTAGAGGCCCATGGATTTTACATATACATTACTGTTGCTCTTTCAGCCCAAGTTCTGGATGGTGTTGATCTGAGAGGCTACACAGCCTGGTCGTTAATGGACAACTTTGAGTGGGCTGCTGGCTACGCCGAGCGATTTGGACTTTTCTATGTGAACCGCTCCGACCCAACTCTTCCCCGCATCCCCAAAAACTCTGCGTCCCGCTACGCCTCCATCATCACCTGCAATGGCTTCCCAGACCCGGCCCTGGGGCCCCATGAGTGTCTGAACCCTGAACCTGAAGGTAACCTCATGCTAGGTCCACAGATTAAAAAACAATGTATGTTGTAGCATTTAGGAGGGTATATTTCCTCTAGACTTGAATTCTGGGGAGTATTGAAACACTTGCAGACCACACACTATAATGTGAAGAATACAGATACTGGGTTAACAGGAATATATTATAAAGTTGTCCTTATACTGTATATTTTCCCTCTCTTTCAACAGCTACCAGTGTCCCCACTGTGAACACTGCACATACAAATGCCCCTATTCTGCCTCTGGACATGGTGGACTTCCTGGGTCTGAAGCTTTCAACTCAGGATGCTGAAGTTGCACTTTATGTCGTCTTTGCATTTCTCCTTGTAAGTGTACTTGGTGTCATCTTTGTTGTATATCGGCTCATGAAAACAAGAAAAACCTTAAAGACAGCAGCAGTAGAATCTGTTAAAATGGAGAGTGTGAAGTTTTGAGAGAAACGTTTTGGAAGCAGGTACAATCTAAATAACCAGTCAAGTTTTAGGCAGCGTTTCTGGATACCTATTTAGTGTTTTTTTTAAATTGATCACTATTTTGATCAGAGCTTGCTATCAACTACCTACTGTATGTAAATTCTTCCTTTTTTATGCCAAAATTTAAAATTTAAATTAAATTTTTTTATGGATGTAAATAAATTAAGATTCTGACATTAAAATGTTTAAATGTTGTGAATAAATATGATACATATTGTAATTGTATTATTATTATTATGAATGTATGATAATAATAATATTTTTTTTTATTAGTAAATGTTAAATGTATCCCTAAAATGGTTATGTGTATGATTTTAACATTGTCTGATTTAAAACAAATCTGTAAATATTGGATTCAGGTCACCCAGTTTGTTAATGTATCTTGTGATTATTGCCATTTCCAAAAGGTATTTTGAGAAATAAAGACCATATCTTTAATGTTTTGAGACTCTTGTGTCACTGACTTTCAATATATCATGCTACATGCTGATGCACTGCTTACAGAATGTTTCACTGGGCCGAATAAACATTTTATTGATCAATTTGATAGCTTGCAGGTTCATTATCCGTCTATAAATGTTGGCCTGTCAGTCAGTAGTTCCACTGAGGTACATTTTTTATTTTTTTATTTTTTTATTTATTTAATTATTTCAGGACAATGCACATTGATAAACATAGTCATTCCAACATGTAAATGTGCCAGATTGTAGCCCAGGGGCTAATTTCCTCAAAGACTTAAACATTACCTCAAAGGGAGTAATTAAAGAAAGGGAAATAACTTTCCTTTTTCCTCAACTTTCCCTGGTTCATCATTCTGCAATCCTGTAGGCTTTTGGTTGCCACTGTTCTCTGTAAATAAATCATGGCTGGCTGCATGCAGAGTATCAATCATTAAAGGAATACTTCACCCATACGGAACCAGCGTTCTATCATTATAAAATAACTATTATAATATAATGAATGAGGTTTTTATTCCCTCAGTCTTCCCTTAGTCTTCCCTTGGCCCAGCAGTCCTGTTAACCCTCATGCACCCCTCGCACCATTTTCTGCCATTTGGCCTTTTGTTTTGTTTTGTTTTTTGAATAACTTTGGCTGTGCTTATGTTAGCCTAATACATTTTGGCCAGGGTTAATTTTTATGCAGATCATTTCTGAATTTCTACTCAGCAACTTCATAGCACCTATAATAAAGGCAGGACATTTTTTTGTTACACAGGAGACCCTCAGACCATTTTCTGCCGTCATTCACTTCCATTCAAAACGGCCGTTTTTTCAAAATTTGATCCTGCTGACAAACCAACATAAAATATATTTTTCTATTATTTTGTGCTTTCATCCTTGACAAAAGGCATCGAAATTTGTGATTTTCACCCCAACTACTAGTTGGTGCCCTTTAGGTATATTTTACATGGGGTTAAATGACCCCATGTAAAAAATGCTATTTTCCTGGTTGTCAGTCCTGCAATATTGTTGCCCCCCAAAGGTCAATGTCAAAAAATATTTCAACCTAAATGGTGTTGATGTGTTGGTTGGGATACCAGTGTGTGGTGTATATGTAGATATTGAGAAATTATGGTTTGTGTGTCTGTGTACAGACAGCCAAACTTCAAACACCCAAACTTGTATGTAAAAAATGGCTGAATTTGAAAGCATTAAAAACTGTAAAAACCTATCTTTTTCAAACCATAGCCATGTTGACAGACATATGTAAATGTGATGATATTAGGCATGCATCCCAAACTTAAGACACCAAAATTACACTTTTCACCCCCACTTAGCTGAATTATTCATTTACTTCACCTTTTACTGATAAGTCAAAATGCTCCCTAAAACAAAACAAGAAAAAAACCTGATTTTCTATAATTTTTAAGAGTTGCAGACCTATACATAAAAAAAATTAGCAACACATGAAAGGTTAGGGTCCATATGGATACCTAAGGGTTGTGTCTGTGTGTTTGTTGTGAAATTATTGTGTGTGCGTATGTGTGTGTCTTTGTGTGATTTCATATACAGCTAAAAGGTGCTATTTTGGGGCTTTCAGGTGGCTGCACACCCAGCATGCAAAAAACTTCACTGACACTCTCCCCAAACTGTGTGTGTGTGTGTGTGTGTGTGTGTGTGTGTGTGTGTGTGTGTGTGTGTGTGTGTGTGTGTGTGTGTGTGCATAATAAGGCCACATTTTCTGTGGTAAAACAAATAATTTTTAGTAGTTTATAGATTGTATTCATGTGGATAAGAATAAAGAACAGCTCAGAGCCTCTTTGATAATGGAAAATCCTTCCTAGATACTCTTTGAAGTGATGCGCACTCCTGCATCTTGCAGCGCTATAAAGATGCCGATGAAGTGAAAACAAAAGCCTGGGAAAGTCTGGGTTTGTTTACACAGGTGCAACATTGACCAATGTTTTAAGTATGGGTGTAGGGCACACTGCTCATTTACAGCATGGCCAAGCATTACCAATGTCACAGACACATTTGCAAAAATTGCCAGCAAAGTGTGTTCCTCTTCCGTTGAATGTCTTTTTCTCTCTCTCTCGCTCTCTCTCACACACAAACAAACAAACACACACACACACTCACTCATGCTCACACACACTCACTCACACATACACACACACACACACACACACACACACACACACACACACACACACACACACACACACACACACACACACACACACACACACACACACACACACACACACACACACACACACACACACACACACACACAGTTTTCAGAGTGTCAGTGAATTTTTGTGCATGCTGGGTGAGCAGCAGAGCCGGCCCAAGCCTTCAGGGGGCCCTAAGCGAAATATGATTAGGGGGCCCCTCTCCAATGTTAGCGCTGCTGAAACTATAGATCTTTGTTAAATATCATTCACACACCCAGTGTTTTCCGCTAGTGCCTCCACTGTGCGGCTGTGAGAAAATATTAGACAGCCGAGATTCAGACCCTCCTAGGGGGGTCCGGGGGTATGCCCCCCCGGAAGATTTTTTTAACCTTTTTAAAGTGAAATGCATGAATCTGGTGCACTTTGAGAGGAAAATTAAGAGGCTAAATCTGAGAAATTTTTTGTGAACAAATAATTTGGAGACACTGGGTCAGATGAATTAGAAGCTATTGAAGAAGGACACATGGATTTTCCATAAAAATATTAATATAAAATAAAATATTATGGGTTGGGCTTGGAGCTCTTTTTCTTTTACGGGACATATTTCTCTGTAATATAGTGAATGCATTTAAATGCAGTGTGAGGAACGAAGCAGAAGAACTCTGTTGTCCAGCTACTGTATCTTTTTTTCCACAGACAAGGCTGATATAGGCTATAGACTATACACAGTGCATGGGCAACTGAGGGCAGCCCCATTTCCAATTGTTTTTAAATAAACTCAATACACACTGTGCATGGATGTGAACGTGACATGATCAGATCATTTCGGATTTCCTCCCAGATGAACTGATTACATTTTTAGGCTATTAATTATCTAGACCAAAACATTGTATTCCTTTTTTTGTATGATAACTCACATTTGCATAGTATGATGTTAATATCAAACACACAAACTAAAAAAAAAAAAAATATATATATATATATTTTTTTTTAGGGGTCCCCCAGGCAGTCGGGGGCCCTAAGCGGACGCTTAGTTCGCTTATGCCTCGGGCCGGCTCTGGTGAGCAGCCACCTGAAAGCCCCAAAATAGCACCTTTTATCTATTCTAGCCTGTTCTACTGTTCGATTTATGTTTTTTGTGATATAAATGTTGTTGTTTCTCAAAAACTAAAAATGCAAGAATGTCAATCTTTTTGTTGATCATTAATAGATCCTATCTCGTAAACATCCACACACAAAAAATACACCTTGAATCTATTGTATGAAAAGGGTTCAGTTATTATCATTTTTATATATAGAAAAAGTGTCATTTCATCACAAAAACTAGCCTGGAAAGGGTTAAAAACAATGAGAAATAAATTAATATTAAATATGTATGTGAAGAAGTGGGGTAAATGCTTTATAAAAAAAATAGTAAAAAAAACATTATTGTATAGTGTTTTTATGGCAGTTAATTGGGAGTGGCTTCTTGTGGCCGTGAGGGTCTCCAGTGTAACACTTTATTTGCATCTGAGCATGCGCAAAAACTAAACATGCATCAAAATAAATTTTTGTGTAAATCATTCATATGCCCTAGACTCTAGTTATTCCACTTAAAAAGATCAACTCTGCATCTGCTATATCAGAAAAAAGTAATTTTTTTCGTTTTTAGGGGGAAAAAAATACTAACTTTGACACAAAAACAATCATTTTAAGCATTAAAAGCAAATGAAAATCAACTAATATTAAATATGTATGTACAGAGCACAAGTGGGGTAAATGGTTTATAAAGAAAAAAGTAAAAAAAACATTATTGTATAAGGTTTTTATGGCAGTTAATTGGGAGTGGCTTCTTGTGGCCGCGAGGGTCTCCTGTGTAACAATTTATTTGCATCTGAGCATGCGCAAAAACTAAACATGCATCAAAATACATTTTTGTGTAAATCATACATATGCCCTAGACTCTAGTTATTCCACTTAAAAAAATCAACTCTGCATCTACTATATCAGAAAAAAGTAATTTTTTTCGTTTTTAGGGGGAAAAAAATACTAACTTTGACACAAAAACAATCATTTTAAGCATTAAAAGCAAATGAAAATCAACTAATATTAAATATGTATGTACAGAGCACAAGTGGGGTAAATGGTTTATTAAAAAAAAAGTAAAAAAAAAATGATTGTATAAGGTTTTTATGGAAGTTAATTGGGAGTGGCTTCTTGTGGCCGTGAGGGTCTCCAGTGTAACAAAAAAGTAAGGGAGGCACAAGGGTTAATCCTAACCCTTACTGTGATGTCACAAGAAGGAAACTGTAGGGTTAGACAGTGAGACCATAAAACACTCTTTCTGCCTTTTCTCAGGCTAAGATGATCCGATTTAATTTTTTTTTGCACATTTATACTAAATAGGATCTCCGAGTTCAATACACCTTCATATTCCAACCGGTGAAGAAGGCCTTTAATAGATGGCACGACATAGGCAGCATTACAATTTGCACTTGTAATTGTGTTTCTGTATGTGTTCATGCATTTACATTAATATATAGCAATCAGTTATAACAATAGTGTGACAATTATTAAAAAAGCAAAACACTTTTTTCAGAAAGGAACCTCTGTAATATAATATATTCATACTGTTAAGTATTGTGTGCTGTCTGAATTGATATAGTCAACTACCTATTGAAAATAGTAAGTAGCTCTGATCTTTTCATTCTTCTCACATAAACATAACAAAATACTTAAATCATCGAACTGAAAACAGCTCACTTACAGGACATTTGAATTTCATCTTACAGTATATCACAATATATGTCATATTATGCCTTTGGCCCCTCATGACACTATATTCATATCAGTGTGTATGACAAAAATAATACACACATATAAATATCTGTAGTAAATATCACAGTCATTTGAAAATGAGTCTAATGCATCAGTTAACAATTAAATTAGATGTAACTTTGCAACACTGTCATATAAAACACAACAAACAATGCTTTTTACACTATTGATGTACTATGCTTAGTTGTAAACTGGCAACTGTGGCAAATATGTATCTCTATGGACATTCATGTACTAGACAGTAAACATACAGTTTCCCTTATTTTCCTGAATTTTGTCTTTGAACTTTACACACATACTTTGACCTAACAATCTCTTAAGTTTGACCTTTTATCAGAAGCACAACACATCATAAAAACATCACCTTGGTGGTAACCTGTGTATGTAATGTTAATTATGAAACTCGGATCTGACTGAAAGTTCAAGCTCGGAACAACACGTCTATAAAAGGTTAACCGTGCAATGGCTCACTCAGATCTCCCCTCACTCAGACAATATGCTGTCACCGGGGAGACTTTTCTCTGTGTATTTGATCACAGTGTATGGGTGCATGTGTCAGAAACATGATGATCAACATCAGGCCATGTTTCTTGCAGGTCCCTTGACCAACGAAGGGTCGATGGACGTGAATGGACAACCCTTTGAAGGGGCAGCGTTGGACACATTTGACTGCAGCCATCCCATACCTCCAGGCTCTAGACAGTACTTTGAGTACCTCCAGAGCAGAGGGGTGACTCACTACAAAGTGCCTCTGTCATGGGCTCAACTCCTACCTACAGTAGGCCTCTCCAGCCAGCCCCAGCAGGCCGTGGTTTCCTGCTACCAGAGCCTGCTCAAACAGCTGCTGGAGGTGGGCCTTCAGCCTCTGGTGGTCCTTCATGGATCCACAGTGCCAGAAGCTCTGAGGTCAAGGTATGGAGGCTGGGAGAGCCTGGAGCTGGTAGATATGTTTCAGCAGTATGCAGAGTTTGTGTTTGGAGAGTTTGGAGAGCTGGCGGACGCCTGGGTGACACTGAGCAGCTTGGATGAGCTGAAGGATGCTGAGCTACAAAACGCTCTGGATGCACACACCAGTGTGTACCAGCGTTACCACCAACTGTTTCCTGGGAGAGGTAGGAGATCAGTATTTTATTGCATTACCCGCTGGGCTTGGATGACATGGCTTGTATAGAATGTTTAATATAAATCACTGATCACGTATTGAAAAAGCTAAAATATCTGGTAAATAATGATGCCAATCTAATAACTTCTTGTAACCTCATCTTTGCCTCAAATGTTCCCATTAAGTAGCCCTAAGTTTTTGTGTTGAAGCACATACAGTGTCGTGCGAAAGTTTGTGAACCCCTTGAGCTTTTTGGAATTTTATTTATGTTAACCATTATTAATTCATTTTTTTCAATACCAGTATTTTTTATATGAAATAACAGATGTTTGTCTATCAATTCAACATTTTTCTTTTCCAGAAATCAATTGTTAAAATAGATAAAACAAATTATTTGTCAAATGTTGTATGTGCAAAAGTTTGTGAACCCTAAGCTGCATTGCTTAAATCGAGCAAGGTAAACACAATCAGGTGGGCCAAATTGATTGATGAAATAGACCAATGTAATGAGAGATCTTTAGGGAAGAAATTGGGCGCCACTAGATAAAACACGGATAAAACCAGGTCAGTTTAGGCCCATCAAACTGAACCCATACAGGTCAGACATGCTCAAAGGGGAAAAAATCTCAGAAGATCTCAGGAATAGAGTTGTGATGCTGCACATTTGTCTGGGGACAGCTATAAATTAATTCAAAAAAAGTTTGAGCTCCATCGGTCCACTGTGAGGCAAATCATCTACAAATGGAGAGCTTTAAGAGTGACTGAACATCTGCCTAGAAGTGGACTTCCTTCAAAAATATCTTCAAGCGCCACAAGAAAAGTATTTTTTTAGTTAAAAGCCAACCCACACATTACATCTAGTGATTTGCAGACCTCTCTTGCAACATCTGGGACAGATGTGCATGGTTCCACAATAAGAAGAAAACTCAGTCAACATGGCTTTCAAGGGAGGGTTGCTGAAGAAGCCTCTGCTCTCAAAAAAGAACAAAACTGCTTGTCACAGCTTTGCCAGAGAGCACCTGGAGATACCTGAAGTCTTATTCTGTGGACAGATTAGTCCAAAATGTATCTGTTTGGTCATAACCAAAACCGCCATGTTTGGGCAAAAACGCAACTCTGCCTACCACCAACAGAACCTTCTCCCAAGTGAAGAATGGTGATGGCAAATGGTCTGCAAATCTCCAGATGTAATGTGTGGGTTGGCTTTTACCTGAAAAATCCCTTTTCTTGTGGTGCTTGAAGATATTTTTGAAGGAAGTCCACTTCTAGGCAGATGTTAAGTCACTCTTAAAGCTCTCCATTTGTAGATGATTTGCCTCACGGTGGGCCGATGGAGCTCAAACTTTTTTATACGAATGTATAGCTGTCCCCAGACAAATGTGCAACATCAAAACTCTATTCCTGAGATCCTCTGAGATTGTTTCCCCTTTGAGCATGTCTGACCTGTATGGGTTCAGTTTGGTGAGCCTAAACTGACCTGGTTTTATCTTTGTTTTATCTAGTGGCGCCCAATTTCTTCCCTAAAGATCTCTCACTACATTGGTCTATTTCATCAATCAGTTTGGCCCACCTGATTGTGTTTACCTTGCTCGATTTAAGCAATGCAGCTTAGGGTTCACAAACTTTTGCACATACAACATTTGTCAAATAATTTGTTTTATCTATTTTAACAATTGATTTCTGGAAAAGAAAAACGTTGAATTGATAAACAAACATCTGTTATTTCATATAAAAAATACTGGTATTGAATCTTTTTTATTAATAATGGTTAAAATAAATAAAATTCCAAAAGGCTCAAGGGGTTCACAAACTTTCGCACGACACTGTATGAAGCACAAAATAAAATACTTAAAGTACACTACAGTATTAAAAAAGTACATATGGGTATTGATACACTTGGACAAACTTTTAACATACTTCATACACTTAAAATGTACTTTTAGTATAGCAAAAATAGGTATGTAGATATTCCTAACGTTGAGAACAGAAGAATACACAAGTCCTTTAGGTCTTTCTTTTACAATGTTTTTTTTTTAAAGATATTTCTATGCTTTATTGATAGTATAGAGACAGAGTTGAAATGGGGCGGAGAGGGGAATGACATGCAGAGATCGACCGCGGGCTAGAATCGAACCCGGGTCCGCTGCTGGCCGAGGCCCATGGAGGGGACGCCTTACCAACTGAGCTAAAGGCGCCCCGCTTTCTTTTACAATGTTAACCATGACAGTATTATGAGCGAAGCACTACTTAATCTAAGTAATCCTATTTTGGAAGCAATCATTTTTTTTTATCTCATGTTGTGGTTGTTAAGCTTTATTATGTGTGCTTATACCAGTGTTTGATAATAGTTTCCTTATCTGTTGACCACTTGTACAAATGTCATGGTCATTGATTGGATGTATGCAGGGGAAAGGAGAGAGTGGCTCCCCTGTCTAATAGATACAGTTAAATAACATGCTGTATGTTTCAGGTGGAGGAGTATCAGTAGGGGTTAAGGCGAATAACATCCAAATCGTCTGTGAGACTCAGCTTAAGGTGAGATCGCCTAAGCATAAGCACACTATCTAAAGAATAAAAGTTGGGTTGTCTTCTGCAGCAGAATGGCAATGTAATATGTTAGTGTGACAATTTCAAAATATATCCAAAAAGATAAAGCTGTTTGATTAGCATGTGTTAAGATAATTTCTGTGATGGAAAAATTATTTTCAGTGGGTTTTTTCCAGTCTACTTCTAATAATGATCCCCATTGATTATTGTCTTGTGACACGTTGTCTTTTTGAATATGGAGTCCTGAATTCTGAGCGTTGACTGTTTTCTTTATATTGATCTGACATGTGTCTCCTCTGTCTAAAGTCCCCAACTTCTGAGGTGGCGTTATTTCGTTAATGAACTCATTGATTAAACCCCTGTATAAATATTGTGACTGGCAACAAGAAAGTTGCCAGTCTCTTGAACCAACTTTAGACGAAGGAGTTGACCCTGCTCGGCTGAACACTTTTGTTTTTGACTCTGTTTGTTTTATCCATTTTGATTAAATACTTAAACTCTGTTGAGTTTTGGTCCGTCTTATTTTCTTACAAGTTGTAGATGTATCAAATTTCATAGTGTAAAAGTAATGTTCCATCGACATACAGCACTCACACATGCATCTCTATTTCAGAAATATTCCGATTTCCTCTCTATTAAAATCCAATACGACTGCAGCACTGGAAATAGGCTTACTGAGGAACTCCAAAATGTTTTGGTATGTCTAAATGTATTTCAATTAATAGATTGCAGTCTAAAGTGTGGTCTTCTGGGAATTCTGTTAAATGCTCTTGTAATAAACATGACTGTTTTCTTGTAGGGAAAGTGTGGAGACAAGCCCATTCTCTTTTATGAGATGAACATAAAAGACTGTTCTCCTCATCAGTTCCTGTCAGATACCAAAATCATAAAAGGTAATCTAATTATTTATCAATCAAGAGCCTCTCCCTTGAGGTTAAAAGGGAAATACTATTGCTCTGTCACTGTGAATTATATGTATGAAGTTTACACATTTAAAACATTGTTATTTCAAATATATATTTTGATTTGCTTTCCGTGAAAGAAAATATAGAAATAATCCTGATATATTTTGACATGGGATGTAATCCTATTTAGTAATTTGTTTATTTATAACATGAGACAGAGTGCACATAGTTATGTCATGTAACAAACATGGCGTTAAAGATCCAATGATTCTAAATCTATGTAGGATGCATGCATTATATATGATATTTGACATACAGTATATGATATATTCTTATCTTTTTACAGTTCTGAACAATGGTGACCAAAACTTGCTTGGATTTGACATGGTAGATATGTTACGCCCAGCTAACAATATCCCAAAAAGGTATTACAGTGCATACATTACAGACAATGAAGGTTTAGATTTAAACTACAAAACATTTTTACCCCTGTGAAAATTATTGTCTGATAATAATAATAATTTCAGATTTTATAATTGTATGGCAATTCCCATCTAATTTATTTTTTCAACATCTTGTTCCTTTAATCATCAATCATTCACACAAAAGTGACGAAAACAGAATCAGAAACAATCTCCAAACTTCATCTTGTTCCACAACCTACTGCAAAACTTGGAGCAATTTTGCCACAATGTCGTCATCTGACCGAGATGCCTTCCTGAATGAATCATTTCCTGTTGACTTCCAATGGGCCACCTCCAGCGAGTCCTTCAAGGTTGAAGGTAGTTGGTTAGAAGATGGGAAGGGAGAGACCATTTGGGACCGTTTTGGTCATGAAAACAAGGTTTTTGACAATCAGACAGCTGACCAGGCTTGTGACAGTTATCACAAGGTGGACTATGATGTCTACCTCCTGCGAGGTCTTCATGTCAACACCTACCAGTTTTCCATCTCCTGGGCCCGTATTTTCCCCTCTGGTCACCGAGGCAGCCAAGCAGAGAAAGGGGCTCTCTACTATGACAAGCTGATTAATGCTCTCATTGAGTCTGGAATACAGCCTGTTGTCACTCTCTACCATTGGGATCTGCCTCAGGCTCTCCAGGACTCTGGTGGATGGACCAACGCTTCCATTATTGAAGCCTTCAAGGACTACGCAGACTTCTGTTTCTCCAGGTTTGGAGACAGGGTCAAGACCTGGAACACATTCAGTAGCCCGTGGGTGGTGAGCCATGCTGGGTATGGCACTGGTGAGCATCCCCCGGGAGTAAAGGACTATGTGGTTGCCTCCTACCAGGTGAGAGGGATGCTTGTATGATAATTTGCATTATTCACTGCTTCATTTGAATTCTTATAAATGTACCTTAACACATGCTTTGGCTTTGCAGGTCACTCACAATATACTAAAGTCCCATGCTGAGGCCTGGCACATCTACAATGACAAGTACAGGAAGACACAAGGAGGGAAAGTTGGCATTGCATTGAACTCTGACTGGGCTGAGCCCATGGACCGCTCAAAACCTGAAGACATAGCAGCTGCAGATCGCTATCTACAGTTCATGCTGGGGTGGTTTGCACATCCCATATTTGTAGATGGAGATTATCCTGCAACACTCAAAACTCAGATTGAAGAGAAAATAAAAAAGTGTCCCGATTCTGTGCCTGCAAGACTTCCAGCTTTCACTGCTGAAGAGAGCCAGAGGATACGTGGAACAGCTGACTTTCTGGGATTAAACCACTACACTTCCCGATTGGTCAACAACAGTGATGGTGGCTGCACTTCTGGTCCTAATGGGGTGGGAGATTTCCAGGCACATGTGGACCCTGCATGGTCCTCTACAGCTTCTGATTGGATCTTTTCTGCACCTTGGGGACTTAGAAGGCTTCTGAATCACATTTCAATGGAATATTTGAATGTTACCAAAGTGCCAATTCACATAACTGGGAATGGTATGCCTACAGAGTACAGTGGGGACACTCTCAATGACACTCATCGAATAGAGTACATGAAGAGTTACATCAATGAGGCCCTAAAAGGTATGTTGTTAAAAGTAGTTATATATTTGTAACTGCATATATCTCTAACCATATTTTAGGCAGGGATGTTTCCTCAGAAAACATTGGATATTACTTGACAAAATTAATATTTTGTAAGTGCAGCAATCATTGGCACTTTTGTATGTTATTGTGGGTTACAGATATTAATAAGTTGGGTATGCATTTATTTTTTAGTTTGGACTTATTCAGAACTCATCACAATACATGAGGTTTACTGGCTCACTGTCTTTTTTCTCTGAACAGCTATACATTTGGACGGAATAAATGTGCAGCGATTTACTGTCCACTCACTCATGGATGGCTTTGAAGGTCCACAAGGCTACAATGAACGTTTTGGATTGCACCATGTCAACTTTGACCTGCCTGACAGACCCAGAACTCCAAAGCAGTCGGCCTACTTTTACTCCAAAGTTATTGAGAAAAATGGCTTTGCTTCCAAAAAACTATTTTTTCATGAACCAAAAATGCAGAACATTAAGTCAAATAAAATGCCTCCAACCCCACCTTCCACTGTTCCATCCCAAGCCAAAGACGTATGGAGGAAATTCTCCAGCCAAAACAATTTTCAGAGTAAACTCTACCACTACGGCACTTTCCCACAAATCTTCAGTTGGGGAGTGTCATCTTCGGCTTACCAGATTGAAGGTGGCTGGAATGCAGATGGGAAAGGGCCCAGCGTTTGGGATACATTCACCCAGAAACCTGGCAGTATTCCTGCTAATGCCAATGGAGATGTGGCCTGTGATAGCTACCACAGACTAGAAGAAGACCTTTACATGCTTCGGGCTCTGAGAGTGAAGTCATACAGATTCTCTTTGTCCTGGTCCAGGATATTTCCTGATGGTCAGCGTACCTCCCTGAACCAGAAAGGTGTTGACTACTATAATAGACTCATTGATGACCTCTTAGCATATAACATAACTCCCATGGTGACACTCTACCACTGGGACCTTCCACAAGCTTTGCAAAACCTTGGTGGCTGGGAAAAGGTAGACATGATTAACATTTTTAATGAATTTTGCGACTTTTGCTTTGCCACCTTTGGTGACAGAGTGAAATTTTGGATGACCTTTAACCAGCCTCAAACAATTGCATGGTCAGGATATGGACTTGGACAGATCCCACCAAATGTTAAGAATCCAGGAACTGCACCATACAGAGTTGCACACAACCTCATAAAAGCACATGCCAAGGCTTACCATACATATGATGACAAGTATCGCAAATCCCAAGGTGGTGTAGTATCCATTGCCCTCAATGCAGATTGGATTGAACCTAAAGATGTCAATGTTCCCCGTGAAGTAGTGGCTGCTGACCGCGCTCTGCAGTTCCAACTGGGTTGGTTTGCACATCCCATTTTCAAGAATGGTGACTATCCTGATGCAATGAAGTGGCAAATTGGAAACAAAAGTGAACTCCAAGGTCTTTCAGAAACAAGACTACCTTCCTTCACTGAAGAAGAAAAGAGCTTTATTCAGGGAACTGCTGACATGTTCTGTGTAAATCATTACACTACAAGGATAGTAAGCCATGTTACGGCTCGGCTTACCCCTCAATCTTATGAATATGACCAGGACTTGTCAAAAGCAGAAGAAGGTGATTCACCAACAACTGCCATCAGTAACCAGAGAGCTGTAGCATGGGGGTTGAGAAGACTCCTCAACTGGATCAAAGAGGAGTATGGAAATCCAGACATTTACATTACTGAGAATGGAGTAGCTACAGACATAATGACCACAGTTGATGACACAGACAGAGTCTTTTTCTACAAAACATACATTGATGAGGCTTTAAAAGGTGAGTGTGCACATCCCATATGTTAATGTTGGTTGTCCCGATTAAACACACACACACACACACACACACACACACACACACACACACATACATACAGTACGCTTCAAGACCACTTGTTGGCCTGTGGAACAGTCAATATATTTTGTGGAATTATATAATATCCACAGTTTTCATCTTTGTGTAGCTAATTATGTTGTCTCTATTCCAACATATTCAGCCAATAATCTTGATGGTGTGAATGTAAAAGGATACATTGCAACATCTATGATGGACTCTTTTGAATGGCTAAATGGGTACAGAGTTGGATTTGGGTTGCACCATGTTGACTTCACCAACCCAAACCGACCAAGAACACCCAAACGATCTGCTCACTATTATTACCAAGTCATGAAGGACAATGGATTCCCATTACCAGATGATGAGAAGACACTTTTTGGACAGTTTCCCACAATGTTTAACTGGAGTACTGCCAGTGCCTCTTATCAGGTAAGGAAAGTATGAAAAAGATAGTATTTTACAATGGCAGAGTGCATTGTGGAGTCAGATATTTAGAAGGTACCTTCAATCAATGCATAGGGATAAAGCACAAAGGTATAACCATTGCTGGTACTCTTAACCCTTGCCCGTAATTACAGATTGAAGGGAGCTGGAGAGCCCATGGAAAAGGACTGAGTATCTGGGACAAGTTTACACATACTCCTTTGAAAGTGGGCAACAGTGACGACGGCGATATCGCTTGTGATAGTTACAACAAGATTGACGAGGATGTGAAGGTGCTGAAGATGTTGAAGGTGACCCACTATCGCTTCTCTGTATCTTGGACCAGAGTTCTCCCTGATGGCACCAACAACCACATCAACCAGGCTGGATTGAACTACTACCATAGATTACTGAACGCTTTGGAAGCTGCTAACATTAAGCCTCAGGTAGGTGGTGACATTATTAATAACCGTAAGGCCTCAGACTCTTTTAAATTTAAATAAATATATGTAAAGTTATGTGTGGATCAGATTCAAAATGCAATCATGATTCATGAGAAAAAAAACATTTGTTCATAGTATATCTTGAATATCCTGCTTGCTATGTTTCAGGTGACCCTGTACCACTGGGACCTTCCCCTGGCTCTGCAGAAAGTGGGTGGCTGGGAGAATGAAACCACCGTCCAAAGATTCAGAGATTATGCTGATGTTTTATTCAGCCAATTTGGAAGCAAAGTAAAGTTCTGGATTACTCTAAATGAACCCTATATTGTAGCCAACCTTGGCTATGGATATGGTACTTTTGCTCCAGGTAATCAAACACTTTTCTTTGTCGATACTTCCTAGGATATAGATGTTTTTTTTCCTCCGTATGGATCAGCACTGTCTACCATATGCCCGATGGTGTTTTGTGCCCCCCAACGGAGTCTTCAAGGAACTTAAAACGTTACACATCGTACCTTTAACCCTAACCTTAACAAGTGCTGCCTTGAAGGCTCCGTTGGGGGCACAAAACACCAAACACCCTACCATATGCTTATAAATTGAAGTATTTACTTACTTTCTCTTTCATTGGTGCAAAAAAGTACCAATGAAACCAATTGTATACACTTTTGTATACACTTTTGCACAGTTGCGAAAGCTAGAAATCAGAGAATAATTGCTGCTGTCATATCTTAAAAATATTTCACTCACGGTTATTCAATGGAATATGTGTAAGAAATGTTGAACTGTTGCTCACATTTTAGACCACAAAACAGGACTGTATTTGATCTATTGTTATCAATTTTCGGGTATTCTTTACAATGTATGATGACAACTGGAAGCACTGTCTAACGGCTTATATTTTTCAGGCATTTTTGGCAAGCAATATATTGCAGCCCACAACCTGATTAAGGCCCATGCTGAGGCCTGGCACCTCTACAACGACAAGTACAGAGCAACACAGGGTGGCATCATCTCCATCACCATCAATTCTGATTGGGCTGAGCCAAGGAACCCATACAAGCAGGAGGATTTGGATGCAGCCAAGCGATACGTGCAGGTAGACAAATGAATGTTGATCAGAACAGTCATTTTTGTTTAACATTTCCCAGACCAGAAGGGTTGGGCTTTATGCATCACAAAAGTTCAGATCCTCAAAAAGCCCTTGATGTGGAGATTTAATTACTTTTCAGTGAAACCCACTGGTATGCATTCTACTATCCTATATATCTGGTACCCAAAGCAGTTTAACACGCAACATATTGTTTTCTGCAGTTCTATATGGGCTGGTTTGCCCATCCCATCTTCAACGGTGATTATCCCGACGTAATGAAAATAATTATTCGTGAAAGAAGCCTCGCTGCAGGTCTACCTAACTCACGGTAAGTGAAAAATAGTCTTTTACATACAGAAGCACAGAAACAATTCAGTTCGGTATACAATATTGTTATGGCAATTACACTGGAAAAATACTCTTCTTTCTCATATAGGCTTCCTGAGTTCACCCCTGAAGAAATCAAGAGGATCAAAGGGACTCATGATTACTTTGGCTTCAACCATTACACCACAGTTCTTTCATACCCAGTTGATTTGGGAAAGCAGCAGGATTATGAAGGTGACAGGTGGGTTGGAATAAAAAACATTGTCATTTTTGTACTGAACAGCACCTGAAAGAAAATAAGTGACACAAAAGGGGAATCAAACCCACAAACAAATGCTATAGTTTGTTGATCTGCCTTTTAAAATGACCAAATAAAGTTGACCAAGACTGCATAACCAGTCAAGTTTTTGGCAGGGTTTATGGGGCCAGATTACAGATACATGAGGGGCTGCCTATTTAGGACCCACATATAAATGCCATAGGTTGTCCATCTGCTTTTTTAAAGGAGATTCTAAATTACATACAAATGATTTGACTAATTCTGAGCTAATATCCAGGGGCACTGGAAGCACCTACGACCGCAGCTGGATTGGATCTGGCTCCTTCTGGCTAAAGATCACTCCATTCGGATTCAGGAAAATCCTCAAGTTTATCATGGATGAGTACGGAAACCCACCCATTTATGTCACTGAGAATGGGATCTCAGAACGAGGAGCAGTCGACTTGAATGACACCCACAGAACTCACTACTATGAAAACTACATTAACCAGGGCCTTAAAGGTATCACAGCCAATAAAAAACAAGTATTAAAGGGGTTAATGAGAATGACATGCTTATTTTGAATACCTACAGTTCTATAAGATACATACATGTTACATGTTCATTACTGTTGCTCTTTCAGCCCAAGTTCTGGATGGTGTTGATCTGAGAGGCTACACAGCCTGGTCGTTAATGGACAACTTTGAGTGGGCTGCTGGCTTCGCCGAGCGATTTGGACTTTTCTATGTGAACCGCTCCGACCCAACTCTTCCCCGCATCCCCAAAAACTCTGCGTCCCGCTACGCCTCCATCATCACCTGCAATGGCTTCCCAGACCCGGCCCTGGGGCCCCATGAGTGTCTGAACCCTGAACCTGAAGGTAACCTCATGCTAGGTCCACAGATTAAAAAACAATGCAATTCTGTTGTAGCATTTAGGAGGGTATATTTCCTCTAGACTTGAATTCTGGGGAGTATTGAAACACTTGCAGACCATGCACTATAAGATGAAAAAGAGATTCACAACAGATACAAGGTTAACAGCATAGACGGATTATGAGATTGTGCCCCTGGGCACAAACTTTTAAAGGGCCCCCCACTCCTCCCTATCCAGTCAGGTACACTGACTTTTCCACACAGATACATACAATTAATGGCAAAAACATATTAAGGGAGTCAGTGTTTCCCACAGGACTTTGGGATACTGTTGGAGGGACCCTGTACCTTGTTGGAGGGGTCCGGGGGCAATAATTTTACCTTTTTAAAGTAAAATGCATCAATCTGGTAGCCTGGCATTCCCAGACCTGCCATTAGGCGCTGGCAAATTAAATTTGCTGCGCCTGTTGGTCTGGACACTCTCCGTTGAAGCTTTTTCAAAAAGACCAGAAATCCGGGCTCACGTTTCAATTGGTTCTATCTAATATGGGCGCGCCAGAGCCCTTTATATGGTACTCTGGGGAGGACGTAACCGGATGACGACAGTGACGTGCATGCGACATCGAAGCCGTGATAGTAAACATCAAAGATGGCTGCGGATATGTTGTGTGAGTTTGAGACTGCTTTGGCCTCGACCCTTTACGATTTGGAAGACGGCATTCAAATCTTTCATTAGCAAGTAAGTGGAATGTTCTGTTTTGCCGACCGACCACGGCAAAAAGTTTAATTTAACAGTTTAACAGCTGTTCGCTAAACGAACAGGGCTTATGTCACCTTGTGCATCGCTCTGATTGGTTGTAGTGCTATCCAACTGCGTGCAGTGGCATTTGAAATGCACGAGTAGGAGCCGCCCCTTGAGTTGGAAATTACTATTGATCGTGGCCAGACCCTCTATCGTTCAAGATATCAGGGTCTGGATTTCCAGGCTATCAATCTGGTGCACTTTGAGAGGGAATTTTAGAGGCAGTATTTGTTAACAGAATTTAATTTGCTTTATTGTATAATATTTTAATGCACAATACATGCTTTCTGCCTATTGAACTTTGTCCCAGAACCTGAGAACTCCAAAATGTTTTGCTACAAGTTTGTTGTTTAGCCTTGAAGCCTAATAAGATTTTGGCACATACAGAGGTATGACGCATTCATGTGCACAGTAGCTTCACTCCCCATATTCTGTTATCAGACATTGTATGAAGGATAACACCAGCTGAGATGAATTTCTGGGAATATCTGCCAATTAAAATGTTTCTGCTTTCGCCAGCAAAATAAGGGCTGGACACACCAAACTTAGTGTGTGTTTGCGCACACACCACCTTCTCTTGCATATAATCTCTGTACACTGTTCATTCGATGTATTCAATCATGTAAGCTTATTTGTGATACATGTTGTCTGACCCTTGCATGCTGTTTGCAAGTAAATTCACCTACTTCCAAGAAGGCCTGACTCAGTTTCAATTATTCAAATACTTGGGTAAATAATTCTAGTAACAGTATTATTATTTTTCAAATTTTTCTTAAACAGGCGGCACTCTTTACTCTGCAACTGTAAACACAGTACAGTACAGTACATGGGTCTGCAGACCCATGTTCTATGATGGAGGGGCCCATTTCAACAGATAAAGGGTGGATAGCTACTTTTTATGAACAATTCAGAATTCCCACATAGAAAGCTTATTTCTGTATGTGTGAGGGGGCCTTCAAGGGCCCTCATGGAGCCCATTAGACATAGCTACTAATGCTGTTGTTTTTAACTTGCTTTTGTATTTCTCCCCTACTGGGGGCCCATGATGATTTCTATCTTGTTACATTTTAATGAGTACTTCTATTTAGGCTATTCCTTTTTGGACAATGTTATTGACATGAGTGACTGAACTCTTTGACTATGCGACATGAAAAGTTACTAACAGTATCTCTGGCTTAGGGCCCCCCTGAGCCCTTGGGCCCCTGGGCCTGTGCCCGGTGTGCCTGTGCAGTAATCCACCTCTGGTTAACAGGATTAGATAATTAAATTGTTCTTGTTTATTTGCCTTCTCTTTCAACAGCTACCAGTGTCCCACATACAACACTAGAAAACGCGTTTACCACAATTGAGAACACTGCACATACAAATGCCCCTATTCTGCCTCTGGACATGGTGGACTTCCTGGGTCTGAAGCTTTCAACTCATGATGCTGAAGTTGCACTTTATGTCGTCTTTGCATTTCTCCTTGTAAGTGTACTTGGTGTCATCTTTGTTGTATATCGGCTCATGAAAACAAGAAAACCCTTAAAGACAGCAGCAGTAGAATCTGTTAAAATGGAGAGTGTGAAGTTTTAGGCAGTGTTTCTGGCGCCAGATTAGGAACACTTTTCCTGATACCTGAAGGGGCTACCTATTTAGGTGTTGGATGATCTGTGTTCTTCTATATTGTTGTAAGATTTGAGGGCAATTGATCACTATTTTGATCAGAGCTTGCTATCAACTACCTATGTAAATCTCTTTATTACTTTTTTATACCAAAAGAGAGACACTTGAAGACAATGGCAGTAATTTAACAACTTAAAAATGTTATGGATGTAAATAAATTAAGATTATGATATTAAAATGTTTAAATGTTGTGAAAAAATATAACACATTATAATTTAATAATGAAATTATTACTATTATTCATAAATGTTCAATGTATGACAGTTTGCCTCCCTAAAATGGTTGTTATGCGTCTGATTTAAAAGAAACCTGTAAATATTGGATTCAGGCTTTTGTCACCCGGTTTGTTAATGTATCTTGTGATCATTGCCATTTCCAAAAGGTATTTTGAGAAATAAAGACCATAATGTAAAGGCTTTGAGACGCTTGTGTCACTGTCGCTGAATGACCTCTGGGTGGCGCCAGCAAATTATACTTTATGTGGACATCGGCTGTTATGTTGCTGCTGCTACAATATGTAACAGTTTCCCATTTGTTATATATTTGATTGGAGTTAAAGCTGAACCCCAATAAAAATAAATTAATAAAATAGAAAGAGAGATAACAAATGAGCGATTATTATTATGCAGAGTGAACATTCACTGTGAGCAGCACATTCTCTTGTTTTTTTCATTAATTTTACTTTTTTTCTACAAAGGGATAATAAAAGGAACTGTATTCTAGATCCTGATAAATATCACATTTAGTTGGAGGTCTTACTGAATTGTGACAATTTATCATGCTTCATGCTGATGCACTTCTTACAGAATTTTTCAGTGGGCCGAATAAAGCATTTTGTTTATTCATTTGATAGCTTGCAGATACATCATCCGTCTAAAATGTTGGCCTGTCATTAGTTCCACTGAGGTACACTCCCTCAAAGGGAGTTCTTAAAGAGGAGAACATAGAATTTCCTTTGACTTTCCTCAACTTTTCCTGGTTCTATTCTATATCATGTCCTACAATGCAATCCTGTTGGCTTTTGGTTGCCACTGTTCTCCCAATGACCTCTGGGTAGAAAAAGCATGATGGCCTGGAGGAGCCTGTCAGACATGGCCCTGCATGTGTCTCCCACTCCATAACATGCTCCACATAAACAGCTCTGTCCCGTCAAGAGGCTTCCAGGGCAAATAGACTTCTTCACTGCACTCCCGCTAGGAGACCTACGCCTGGTCTCCACGGCGACCCGTCTTCTCAACAGGATGTACACATTAGGGCACGGCAGGTGTCTGTTGTGTAACTTCTCCCCCCCGCCTGCTGCTCAGCTGCTCCGATCAACACATGGTCTGTTCAATATCTCAAACCCAGGGACGCTGTATGAATTCAGTCGGGTGAGAAAACACATTGCCATTGGCTCGTATTTTCATGAAATATTTTGAGGTCAAGTTGATTAACTTGCATAAAAGTATGATGACTTGATCACTTGTATGATCACCAGTCTGCCTGGGGGAAGAGCTGCTGTTATAATAAACTCAATGAATTGGATACAGTGGGGCTATGTGCTGTAAATAAACCATGATCGACTGCATGTAGAGTATTAATACATTGCAGTGTGGTCAGAAGCAGCATTACAATTTGCTGTATGCGTTCATGTGTTTACATTAATACATGGCAATACACTTGACAACAGTGTGACAATAATAAAAAAAGCTAAATACTTTTCATACAGTTGATTATTGTGTGATGTCTCAATTGACATTCAAAGTCAACCACTTAGTTGAAAATGCTGATTAAAAATAGTAAGTAGCTCTGAACTTTCAATTCTGCTCACATAACAAAATAGTTAAAACATCTAACTGAAAACAGCTTGTTTACAGGACATTTGAATCATTCAACAAGCTGTTTTCAGTTAGATGTTTCAAATTCAAATTGAATGTCATCCTACAGTATGTCAAAATAGATGTCATATTATGCCTTTGGCCCCTCACGGCACTAGATGAGATGATAAAAAAACACAAGACTTATACTTCACACAAGCTGTTGTACATAACCGGTGTGGCGTTGTCACAGAGGCTTGATGTTCTGCTGATGCTTTAATCAATGGCTTGCTGGGTGAAGTCTCCCCCTTGTGTCATAGAGGCAGAGGGATGGTGATTGCAAACTGCTGCATGCCATCCTTGCTCCCTAGTAGGCCCTCTCAAACAGTTAGTCTCATCAGGAGTTTTGCAAATGCAAAGAAAACAGTTAGAACTTTTCCCCCAAAGCCTCAGCTTGTCATTGCTCTACATTGTGGGATTGGATCTCACATGTCACATTTAGGTGTTTTTTCTTCTACATTCTATTCTAACCCATAAACTGACAAGAACGCTGTTAAGATAAAAGGGGCGCGGGTTCCACACTTTATCTCTTTACCAGAAATAAGTCGGAGACCAGCAAGACATTATTGTTACAGAATCCTGTGGGATGGCTCGCTGGAATTGCAGCCTCCCAAAATGGAGTGGGGGAATAATTTCATTCCAATAATAGCAATGTGATACTTTAAGAATGTTTCCAGCTGAGCCAAGTCTGTTGGAGCCACTTTTCTGCAAAACAGAGCTAACGCTTATACCGGCTGTCAATCTTGTAAAGTAGGACTACAATTTGAGTAGAATACAGGAAAAAAATGGAACCATACATCACACACTGTCAATCACGTCTACCCCCCGTCCTGTTAATATTAACAAAGTCTGTCATTGGGTGGGTGTATTTAAGCAGCTCCCACAGCACTGCGATATTACTTTGGCAACTTTATTTAAGTGTGCGATATGTACAATTCACACCATCGTGTCACCTTAAGTATACGTATGAATAGTGCAATCATTGGAGAATATCCGTTGTCACAAAAAGCCAAACTCTTCACAAACATACCATCTGTAAGGAATTAGAGTAAATGGTTGTTGGGTGTTGTTGTGTCTGCTTCCCGTGGCAACCTTAGATGTGGAAAGCCAGGTTGCTGAACAAGTTACTTTTATGAGTCTATTAGTGAAGCACACATGCTCTCTCTCTCTCTTTCTCTCTCTCTCTCTCTCTCTCTCACACACACACACACACACACACACACACACACACACACACACACACACACACACACACACACACACACACACACACACACACACACACACACACACACACACACACACACACACACACACACACACACACACAAAAACACTGATTGACAGAGAAGCTGAGTTGCTGCATTGTGTCTTTTTTAAAGCTGGTCTGATAAATAATCTGGGTCAATATACAGCCGATTTTAGGTTACTTGGAATCCTAACTCTAACATCCCCACATTGTGCGTATGGGGATTTATGTTTTTACAAACGTAGACAACAGGAGGCCCCAATAATTCATTGATATTCATGTCGATATGGTCAACTTGTTTGCTGTTTTAATACATCCTTCAGTGACGAAACAACATTATCTCTCATTTGGAGTTGTGTTTCAGACCACCATGGCAAATGTAATTCCAATATCCACTATCTTTTAGCTCTGTGTTTGGTCTCCACCGATTCCTGATGAAATATTTGTCTCTTTAATTGCTAACTGCTTATATAACTTTATGGGATTTTTTAAAACTCAAATGAAGATAAGTATTGGCTTTGAAAAAACCAACGTCGGTTGGGGAAATAGTCTTGTTATATTCAACTGTAGTGAAACTCAGAATGTACTGTGAAAAAAAACTTCAGCGGATTTGATCTGTGACGGACGTGTTGGATTGGAAGGAAGCCTGACTGACAGTGTGAGTACAATTCATTCATTGGACACAGCCTAAGAAAACAGAACAGCAGCGGCTTATTATGTAAAGACATCTGCCAACCAGACGTGAGATGTTTGGCTACTGAATCAAACTGTAAAAAAAAAGCGTGCACATCAACAGCACTTAACTCGGGCCTGATGTCAAACTGTTACAGACAAGCATTAGTTTGGATAAGAAAATCAAATCCACATCATGTAACAGACCCGTATTAAATTCTAAGTGTACAGCACTTGTTTAAAAAAAAAAAAAAAAAACTAGTGCGAGGCCGCTGCTCTGTTGGAAATCAAATCTCCTGAGGGAATCCTGCTAACCTATGTTTTTATTGAGATCATTATCGCAGATATTGCCTTTGACAGAATCAATTTCCCTTTGTTTTGTGCTCTGGTGTGCCATATCGGCTAAATGTTGCATTCATCCTTTCGCAATTCCAACTTCACAAGCCCCTGCGCGAAATAAAGCAGGAGTGGAAACTGGAGCAGGAAATTGAAAAAGAGGGGTCCTGTTGTGTTGCGGGCGAGCGCTGTGCCTACTGCTATTTCCTCTGAACATGCCAGTCTCACCAGATGTGCGTGTGCCCTGTCTAATAACCCTCACAGTCCTTCAAGGGGGAAAGTTATTGTCAGACATGTAATGCAATATTACCCCTGACACCGTAGCCGTTTTCAAAGATAGATGGATTGTTATAGTTGGGGGGCACTGACACGGCGGTGTAGTGTGCCATTTGGCGTCCCCGGCCCGTCCTGGCTGCTTCTTGGCTTCCTGGCACTTCACAGGACATGTGGCAGCATGGCACACACACAACAGCTGGCATACAGCTTGGTGTGTCTCTGCGGCGTACAGACTGCTCAATGCTCACCAATGTTTCCTGAGTGCCAAAGCCAGATTATAACATCGTTTTCAGAGGTGAAAAGACATATATAGAAGTTACCACAGACTGATTTTACTTAAGTGTTGATTTCATCATCATGTCGTATACTGTATATACTCTTTTTGCATTATTTGATTATATTTAGTACATACAGTAGGTGCTTTACAGGTATAATACATATGTTCAGGAGCAGGGCCATGCCTTTGACAACACCTTTAATCACCTGGCAAGCCTACTAATATCCCATTAACTCCTTGTTAACCACCCATTCCCCCCCTTACATTCCTTTTTGCCTCCTTATCCTTTCATCCATGGACACTCACCCATTTTTTCCATCCCCTCTTTTCACTCCTCTTTCAGATTATCATTGGCACCCGTGCTCAGCTTTGGTGTCTGTGCTCCAGAGACAGATCCCCTACACAGGGGACCTCCAATCAGTGGCGGACTCAGGGGGGGCCAAAAATTATTGAGTGCCCTAGGTTTCCCCTCCATACAATAGGCCTAAATGATGATGATGAGCCCTCTGGAGCAAGAATATGGCAAACCGAAAAGATAAGTTGCGGTTAGCTAATGAGGTGCAGACGTTCCTCTCTTTGGTAGCCGACGAACGGGGAATGCGAAAGAGGCGTTGCTTTCATGTGGCGTCGCTATGACAAACAGCTACATCGAGTGGTATTTAAATCTCTACTGGATAACAAAGCAAAAAGCGGATTAAGAGTATGTCCATCCGTACCCATAGTGGAAAAGCGCAATTAGATGCCAAGTTAGAAAAACTTAATATTTTCAGTTTGCATAATCCATTTAAAATGTATATACATTTTTTGAATGTCAAGATCCGGTCCTCGTTCAAGTGTAGGTCATTTCATGCAAGAGAGACGATAATAGTCAGCTATCACCTCAACATGAAGGAAAACTTCCTTCAATATTTCCGTAGCTGGCTGTCAGCGGTCAAAGACTGTATGGTAGTGGCACATTGATTTTTCTCCAGTCTAATTTACTTAAATGTTAGTAAAGATGAAAGCAGCAAGGCATCCTCCCTTCTTAGGCTAAACTGTGAAAGTGCACAATAATGTAAACAACTAATTTTAGTGTTTATAAAGTCGCTAGAATTAGGGGAAACAGTGTCTTTGAAGCAAATTTTTTCTGGGGGGGGGAACCCCCGTTTAATTGTATGAGCTCAACAGTTTTTTTTAACATCTACAAACACAGTGTTTGGTGTTTTGTTACATTACATTCTATTCAGCTGACGCTTTTATCCAAAGCAACTTCCATTAAGTGCATTCAACAATGAGGGTACAAACTCAGAACAACAAGAATCACGTCAGTGCTATAGCTGCAAATAAACCAAACTACAAAGTTCCACAAGTAAGTGCTACAAGGAGATGTAACAGGTGCCCCGAACGGGGCCTTCCAGGCAGCGCTGCCTTTAAGGCTCCGCTGGGGGAACAAAACACCATCGAGTTACAAACGCCACTGTGTGTCCACATGGTGCCCTTTTTATTTTTTCGCCCCTGCCCTTCAAACAGTCTGAGTCCGCCACTGCCTCCAATACATCCATACCATATGGGCTCCCTCCCCTATGTTCATTCTCTTCCTCACATCAATTCACCTGTCCTCACTATCCAATACTAGCCTATCCATCAAGGCTAGACACTGTGAATAGGGTAAACATTTTGATGTCTAGGTATCATCATGAAACTTTGAGACAATTAACAACGTATAAACAAATCCTTCTGTACTAAGCTTCAGCATAGTGCTAAAGAATAGAGAAAGAATATTGAAATTCTAGTGGATGTGAAGTTGAGATTTTTGTTCCAGAGTATTGAAAAACACTACGTTGAGATAATGGCCAAGATGTTTGTATAGTAGAGATGTGTAGACACAAACAGAAAAGGTCTCAAATAAACACATAAATGTACATTCTGTACCATTTATTTATACTCATTTGAAACAAGATGTGTTATAGCAGTAAAAGAGATAAATGGATCAGAATAGACAAATCTCAAAATTGAACAGTGCTTGAAAAAAAACTGCTTACTGCTACAGTGTGTTGAGCCTCGACACAAACAAAAACACAATAAATCATCCACTTTCAAGAAATGTAAATGATGGTGTGTGACAAAGTCTGCGTTTGAACTGAACAAATGTAGCATGTTACCGCTATGGTGGACAACCTGAATGTGTTTAACTTTCAGGCGGCCATTATGTAACAATGTGTGACATTTATTAAGTGGTGCCACTGTACATGTCTGACAAGATCATTGCAAAGTCACTGTGTGTGCCCGCGCTCACAGAGAGGAGCTGGCAGCTCGGACTGTTTGAAAATCCTAATTAGGTCTGGCTGTCTGCTGGGCCGCTGGTCTCCGGGAAACAATTAGCAACAGCCCCACCATGACAGGATGTAGTCCACCATTCTTCTGCTGGGCTCACTCACCCTGCTGAGTAGAACCTGTGTTGGCTCTCTCTCTCTCTCTCTCTCTCTCTCTCTCTCTCTCTCTCTCTCTCTCTCTGAAAAACAAACACACAGGATCATCAGCCATTCCATTAACCTATACACTGTGTGTTTACATTCTGTGTGTTTACTTTATGTTCTTTTGACATTATAATTGTTAGAACAAAGTTATCATTATAAGAAATGCCTACAATAATTGTGCATGTATGTGTCTCCAAACATGTTGGAAAGATTCTCCTAACAGAAGCAAACATGAAAAGTAAGGTAAGCAAAGGCTTCACACAGGAGGAGGTAGGGAAACTGCACATTTTAATTTAATTGGTACAATCAGAGGAAAAGTGTCTCGGCTGGTTAAATGGCTGCTTTGTGTACCTCCATAAATATGACTGCATGTTAATTGTCAGCTGGTGACCAGCTGATAATTTAGCCACAGATGTTCACACATCAGCTGATGCAAGCGTGACTTCAGTGCTTTTTTCTGAAATGCAATGCTCAATCTCAATCAGCGCACTATTGTAAGAAAGAATGATGACTCGCAGGAGATAGTTTCAGTTTTTTAATATGTATTGAATAAGAAATGAATTATAGATTTCGATTGTCAACTGTTAAATGCTACAATATCAACATTGTCTCATCTGCAGCTTCTTTTTTTCTTCTTTCTTTTCAAATTGGCCACTGTTACATGCCCTTTGTCATATGATTTTATTGATCACTTTTAAGGCTCGTCGGGGTCTTGCCCCCGAGTACGTCACAGACATGCTGACCCCGTACGAGCCTGCTCGCAGCCTTAGATCCGCGGGCGAGGCCCTCCTTACTGTTCCAAGGTCGAGGCTCAAGACTAGAGGTGATCGGGCCTTCTCCACAAGGGCGCCTCAGCTTTGGAACAACCTGCCCGCGGAGATAAGGCTGGCTGAATCAGTAACCCCTTTTAAATCACTTCTTAAAACTAATTTTTATAGACTTGCTTTTACGTGATGCCGTCTATTTATTCTTTTTATTCTCTTCCTCAATGTCTTTTTATCCTAGCACCTATTAATCTTGTTTGGTTTGTTGTGTTGTGTGTGTGTATATATGAGTATGTGTATTTATCTTTTTGTACGTGTGTTTTTTGATTAATATGTATTCATTTGATTGTACTTGCTCGTATGTATTTTGTTAAAATTTTAAGTTTTTAAAGGTGCTATATAAATAAAGATATTATTATATGTCATCCCTCCTTCTCTCACTTTGCATGTTTCTCACTCGTTCGATATACAATACAAACATGAATTTAAAAACTGGGATAGTGGCAAACGTGTCTGTTATCTATGAATAATATAAATAATGGAAATAATAGGGGGCAGGACCGGAAAAGTTCCCAACTTCTTCCTACTCCCTTTGAACATGAACGCTATTTAAGTAACTTATCTGTTGCTTATATGTTGCCGAGGATCCCAATTGTTTTTCGTTTTCATTGCTTGAGTTTGTATTATTTTAACATAAAAAGAAAAGTGAAACTGGATTTCAGAGGTTTAATCTTTGGGCTGTCAATCGAGTCACTGACTCATATGACATTCACTGTCTCTGCATGCCGCACACCAGTGAGACAGAGTCAAGTGTGGTACAACTGATTTAATACTGAATTCAAACTAGAGACATAATGAAAGGCTTTTTGCTATCTAATCATACGTGTGACATTGGTCTCCAGTGTCATAGATGTGCGCCCCTCAGGGTAAAACATGGATGTCTCACTTCCTGGATCGGAAAAATACATGTTGCTATGATGGTAACCCCTGGCAGCAGTTCTGTTTCCTCCAAACAGTGCTTCATTGTATTTGGCAAGGCAATTGATTAGACCATACGTATGTTGTGTGATACAGGGCTATGGGATCCGTGGGGTGGTGGAACTTCACACAGTTCTGAACAGAGTTGAAAGGGATAAATAAATCTGCTCTGTTACGGATTAGTGGCAAAACCTGATCTGATACTCAAAAACTGTGTGTAAATGATAAATAGCACTAAACAGCACTCCCATAATGCAGCCATAATACCCAAGAGAGGATTGTTTTTGCCACGCGAGCGACATGGCTCTGGGGATGACAGAGGCCCTCAAAAACTCGCTGATGGATTACCACGGAATTATGTGCAGATATTGATGGTCACCGGTAGCCTGGCACCGCCCGCCTACATACTTCCGCTCAATTTTCATTTCCCTTCAGTAATCAGTCTGGGGCTGCGGTATATTCACGGGTTGCTTCCAGCCAGATTTTTGACGGTCCAATCAGCGAACAGAAGGAGTGGCTCAGAAGCTCACCATAAACTTTGATATCGACATTCATGTTCCCGGCTGGATAAGTAGTAAGAACTCTGATTATCTTTTACTTTATCATAATAATTTCCATTTGTCCAATACTTTTGTTTATGGCCAAAATTATCTTTACTTCAGGTTTATTGCTAGAACTGCTAATGGGCTAATGTGAGCATGCTAACATGCTAAACCATGATGGTGATCATGGTAAACATTACCTGCTAAACATGTGAGCTTTTTCATTGTGAGCGTGTTACCATGATAACAGCATTAATATGGAGTGCAGCCTCTAACAGTCACCCATGGCAATACCCGGATGTCCCACTTAATCTGTTCATGATTTTTTGTGTGGAAATCAGCATGGGCGATTCTGACCCACAATCCACTGAGCACCGAAAGCTACGTCACATCGACAGAGCCTCTTTGTAAAATAAATACCAGCAGTGCGACGGTCGGATATACATATAAGCAAGAGGCAAGTTCAAGGAGCAGTGTTATGATGATATCAATAAGTAAACGTTTGTCCCAATTGTGAACCTACTGTATGCTAACCACATTCTTTTTATTATCAGCTGTAGTATGTAGAATAGGAAAAAAGACAAAAAGTCTAAGCGATTTGGAATGCAGTGTTGAACCATGAGCACCACCAAATTACCACACTCCTGCAGTCAGACAAACCAGGGACATCTTTTGGAAAGTAGTACTGACTGTGAACTAGTAATGGTAATGATATCACAGCGTTAATGAGATCATCTGGACACATTGACAAACACGTTGCTGAAATGGAACTAGCATGATGTAGCATGGGGTCCAACCACGCTGTGAAAACCAGTTCTCTGCTTGATTGCTATTCTCGGTTTTAATAAAGCCCAATCAAAGTGCTTTAAAGATCTCCTATTATACTACTTTGCTGGTCTTAATTTCTTGTTAAAAACTGCTATAGAGCAACCTGACACGAATCACATCACAAAAAACTATGTAGATTTTCGGGACACTCTTCCTCTCACCCTAGCACGCACAGCAGTCTCTCTCCACACTCGGCTTTGTGCTTCTCCACCCTCTCCCCCCCCTCCTGCAAACCCCACTCCTTTGTGATTGGTTACCTTCCTTCCGGAACAATTTCAGCAGCGCGCGGGCAGATTTGAGAGCAGGAAGGTGGGGGCATGGCCGGAGCTTGCCTGAGCAGCACGTTGCAGCATTACCATACATGGAAAAATCCAGAATCGTGACGACACGATGGCAGGAAATTTTAACCGATTTGAACACGTGATTTCTCGACCGGCTGCCCTAGTGTTTAGTGCTCTGCACAGCCACCCCAGACGGTCAGCAGGGAATACGTTTAAATGCATGTACGTAATTATTTGATACGCTAGTATG
>NC_137216.1:6020008-6092508 GCF_949987685.1 Ammodytes marinus | reverse complement strand
TTTGAAAAGCCTGTATTGGCATTTTTTTGAAAAGGTCGGGTGACAGTGTTTGGGTGTAAAAGCTGCTTTTGTTAGCAGAGAGGAATTAGATGTGGCTTGTTAGTATTTAAGGGTTTGACAAAAACACTGGAATGGAATAAATCCATTGGCTTTTAATGCAGCTTATGATATTCGGGTCTGTCTGCCAAAGATTTGTGATAAATCTCTGTGTGGATTACAGTTTCTACAGTTTTATTCTCTTAAATGTATTGAGGATCTCTTGTGTGACTTGACAGGTGGAAAAATGTGGCACACACACACACACTAGTTATTTATTGTTAAATTCAAGTCCTCTATGGGCTCCCCTTATTCCTCACAAAACAAGTCATAACGGATATATTCAGTAAGGAAGGCTTTGTGTGGGACGGGTAAATTATCATGAGTTGATCAATTGGTCATGTCGTCATCTAGTGTGCATCCCAGTTGTTTTCATGATTTGATTCCCTGCCTCCATTTATTATGAAAACTTAAACATTTACTTTTCATAAATCAGAAGAGTACTTACTGTACTATATATATGGACGGTTAGGTACACTAATGGAGGACATGCCCACTGATCTTTCTTTAATTTCTCAGATGGAAGATCAAGTGATACTAGCAGACAAATCTTAAACAATAAGTCAACAAACAATAGTTCGATGTTTCAGATGTAGGCTACTAATTAAAGTTATTGAATTATATCAACACTATACTATGTCTGTCTTGTTTGTTTTTTGCCCCAAAAATCTTGACTACGTTATTACGAATTGCGTAAAACTAAAATGTCATATTAAACAGCATAGGTGCAGGGTCTCTAGTCAAGTCAATATTCAGGTACGTCATAATATTTATTAAGGTTTCTTTCCAAATCCAGTGAGGCAAGGCAAGGCAAGTTTATTTTTAAACCACAATTCAGACACAAGGCCATTCAATGTACTTTACAGGGGCAAGATTAAAATACATAATACACATTAGAAAAGCGAATGAATAAAACATTTAAAAGCGAATGAATAGAAATAGAACCTTTAAATAAAATAAAAATTACAGGTTAAAATGGTGAGCTAACCTTTCCAATAAAAGCCTGTATTTACTGTCATCTTTTTTTTCCTGAAGCGAACACGTCACCACTCCTGACACGCTGACAAGGCAAGGGTCAACTCAGGTGAGAAGAAGAAGTCAAACTCTTCTAAAAATAATTGTCACTTTGGTTACTTTTTTTTATGTCAAATGTCCCATTCTGACACTTTCTAAAATGCTTGGTAATAACTTCCACAAAGGTATTGAGGGGTGCTTGGTTTCCTTCCAGTCTGTCTGGTGAGTCTGAGACCTGAGGACCTTGAGCTAAATGGTCTCATCATACAGCCAAGGCTCATGGAGACATGATGGGAACTTCATTCATTTAACAATTATTTGGTCACAATACAAAGCCATGCAGAAGGGGGCACCTGCCATTGCCCTTTCTGTTCCGAGTGACAAAGTGCCCTTTTAAAAAAAGTATTTATTCAAACCAGTGTAATTAACCTGTTGACTAATGGGACTTCCACACTCTCCCTATAAGGTCATACAAGGGGCATTTGAGCTTGATAATGTAGGATCTTTTGACCCTTAAATAAAATCTATCTATCTATCTATCTATCTATCTATCTATCTATCTATCTATCTATCTATCTATCTATCTATCTATACAAAGTTACAAAAGTTAACTGTAACTGTACATGCAGTGCATTGCAGTGTTACTACACCTCCTGACATTCTGGCACATGTCAATGTGAGCTCTTTGAGTGAAGTCGATTTATGCTTCAAGCCACTCTTATGGTTAATGTACTCATTGTCCAAACAAACCTCCATTCCAGTCTCCTCAGCTTCGGTTTGTCTCCAGCCCTCCATCTGCTGCTGAGCCCTGGACTGCTGCCCAGCTCGGCTCAGTCCTGGATTCTGCTCTGGACCTGCTGGGATCAGCTTCCCACACTCTAGACTCTCAGCTCCAGACAGCTTTATGCCATGTTCAGTGATAAAAGGCTTTTCAACTTATCCCTGCCTGTCGCTGTCTGTGTCCACACACACACCTGCGTTCACCTGCTTGTAGGCCTGCTTAACTCTCAACACTTCACATTGTCCCCTTAATTAGTGAAATGAAAAAATATATAAAAATATCATAAAGATTCATAGAAAATACTTGACGGATGACAGTGACAACTGTTTCACCCATTTTGCATGTAATGATTTATGAAATGAACTAATGCCCAGATTATTTTGGAGGTTAAGCGCTCTGAGTGAGAGAAGAGCGCTATATAAATAAAATGTATTATTATTATTATTATTATTATTATTATTATTATTATTATTATTATTATTATTATTATTATTATTATTATTATTATTATTATTATTATTATACAGAGAAGCACTGTTTTGCTCAACGTGAAGTGGGCAATTGATATTGTAGACAATTGAACAGCAGACAATTGAATTCATTCATTTTTTTTTATGAATCGGCCAAAGCATTTCCAACGTGTTGCCTGAGAGAATGATAAAGGATAAATTGCGTTTATGACGCGTGCAAGAGACAAGATGATTATAGAGGTGGAACGAGTAGATTTGATCATTTCCATTCTGATCTGAGAAATGTTCCAAAGGGACCGAGAATTATTGTACTTACATATAACTGTAAGAATCTTTTCCATGAATGACAAATGGAAGAGCAACTTGTATGCATTTTTTAACGTGAATCCATTGGTAGCCTTGGATATATGTAAGCAGCACTGGGTGATGGACAAGAAAATGGTCCTAATAAAATCTTGTGTCGTTTCCCTGAGTGCTGGCGGTTGTCTATATATCATATATCATATTGCATGGTATGTCATCATGTGTGAGCCATATCTGCTTCCATTACAGCAGATACCCGCTGGATGCATCCCATTTCACAGCGCTATAGATGAGTTTTCAGAGAACACTTGTTATGCTGTCAGGGATAAGCCTTTTAGAGGAGAGAGTGGCAGAGGGTTGAGTTGTTCCATCTATGTTCAAATCAAGCTTTCTCTACTTGTAAATGTGCACAAGGCCATCTGAGTGGATACTTATTACACTGGCAGTGTATTCTTTAGAGAGCGGCTGCACTGGGTTAAGTTGTTCATTTCTATTTCACTCCCTAGGCATCGCTGTGTATATAATCCCGGCCGTACCGCTGCTTCATTTGTGGCAGCATCAGGTGTCCTTTTGAAGTCTGCCATTTATATAGTCCGCTATTGTTCAGTACATACATCAGCACTTGGTAGCACTGATTATGGGCACATATTGCACACTGCTGGATGTTAGGACCCAGTCCCCAACCCAACTGCAATTCATCACATTTCTCTGTCACTCTGTGGCTATGAGAAAGCGTCTTCATATTGTCTTTGGTTTGCTATCTAGTCCATGAGTCCTCAACATGGAGAAAATGGCTTCACATGTTCCTTGTTTGATTGTGATAAGAACTCCATATTTGTTATAGTCCAGAACCCAGAATCAGCTCCAGGCAATGCGTTTGGATGATAATTGGTGGAGGTGATGTATCGAAAGCCGGAGGGATTGAGACAACTCTGTTTACTAATTCATCCTGACATGCTAATAACATAATCTATCCAAGCAAAATTGATCTGTTAAGGGGTAGGACTAGATAAGTTTTTTACTTCCTCCTACCCCCTTTCGAGCATGTCTGTTTTTCTTTTGTTTGTTTTTTTAATTCTATTTCTTTGTTTTTCTTTGTTTGTTTGTTATTTATTCATCTATTTTTTATTGCATGTTCGAAATAAAGACAATCAATCAATCAATCAATCAATCAATCAATCAATCAATCAATCAATCCACCACCTGATAAAAAGTGTTTTCCCATAGAGCAGTGTTGCTATTGTGTCTCAAAACGGCAAAACCTGTCATTGATGTCAAGATATGTGTTTCTACCCGTGTGCTGACAACTGTTGTGAGAGATACAACTACATTATTTTTAGTGACAGAGTTACAGTGTATTAAGAATAATTTTGAGATGGATAAATTGCACAATAATTTAATAAATAAATAATGGTAAAATAGTATTTCATAAAATGTAAAAAATAATAATAAAAAATAAAATATATAAACGTTTTAAAATTTTATTTGATTGATATACAGTATAATTAAATTAAAATGTATTGCTATTGTTTTGACAGATTGTGTACAACCGCAGTATGTTGTTGTTAAGACCCTCTTGAGAATGTGCTCACAATAGCCTTAGATTTAAAGGTTCACCGAGCATTTATATGCTACTCTTCTTGCTCAAAGCCACTCGATCTGAACAAAGCATCAACGCTGTTCAACATGAAAACAAAGAAATCCAGTGGCAATGTGTATTTACTTTCATTCAGCTTCCCATACATAGCCCAAGCCATCTCTTGTATAATGGGACTGTGCAGAAAGCTTGCTAACCACAAAGACCCACTCCAATTTATCGCAATGACGTTTCCTTTGTTATGAAAGAATTTGAAAAGATTTGTGTTAGACCTAAAATGCATTTTATTGTGATTTCTCAGTGTGCTGATGACACACCATGGCACCTCACCGGCTGTTAAGTGTTACACCTCTGGTTCCTTATGAGCAAATAATATACCTTTAAATACGTTGAGACAGACACATTCATGATTAATGATGCATCCTGCATTTCAAATGTGCTATCACCAATCTTTTATGAATTTCAATACATATTTAGTCACTAATTATATGAGTTCTTTAGAGGAAAGCTCTGTTCCAGGGGTTGGATTACCATTTTCCTATACACCAACATTGACGCAAATCTGTCCGGCACCACTTTTCATGAATACAATTCTAACTTCCCTCAACTGGAGAATAGACCGTTGGTGTGTGTCTCTCCAAAGCAAACTGCTTAATGCGACAAGTAGACACACGTTTTTTTGGAGTCGTGCGAAGTCGCTCTTGAAAAGGTTTCCTGGAAATCACCGTGGGAAGACAATACCAACACATGACTCATAAACTGTGCATTGAACTGGGTAGATTAGATTTGTGATGAAAAAGCTCTAGTTTATTAATGTATGTTACGTTTGTGGGGTTTCAGAAGTTTCAGAACAACCTTTGATTTTTTGGAATTTGTATTATCGTATTAACCCTATATTTACACTATGAAAACACATTTTTTTCTGTATCAGCCTTTTAAGAAGGCTTGTAACGGGATGCATGTTATCACACAGTTTTAGTTATTTAACATGGAAGATGTCTATATCTGTGGGCAAAAGTTCTGCATTAATATATTTCTGGCCACTGCTCAGAAATGAGCTAATTTTCGAATCTATTTAGGGCGTTGTTTACTTGTTGTGTATTTACAGAATATCAGCCAAACAGGAAGGACAAAATTAAATCTCCAGTTGTTCACACATTAGACATTGACGGTTGCTGGTTACTCCCAATGGTCGCCCTGTTGTGCTCTAATTATCTCAATGCTAAAAGTAGTTTCTTCTGTTACGTATTTGTGACAGTCCCATTATCAAGTGAAACCAGATACAAACACAGCTCACAAATTGCTTCTTTTGGCTCTAATTTTGGATTTTATTTAGATTGAACTGTCTGCAGTGGAGGCTTGCAGCCATCTTGCCAGTGGTTAGTTGGCACTCTTTCCACCAAAGAGACATTGTAGCTGTCAGAAATTCCCGATGCCTCTGGCCTTGAATTAAAACTTGGAGGCTGATGTGAAAGTGTTTGGTGACTTGGCAGCTTGACTGTCTGACTGACATCATCATAGCATGTTGATGTCAGAGCGACGCCACTGTCTGTCAAACCCGATCAAACCACAGCCGCAAAAGACATTGGTATTTTATATTCTTTGACAATGAATAGCCTAACAATATACATAGCCTATAGGCTACTGTATAGTTGTCCTGTAGACACTAAGTCTAGTTCAGGTAGGCCTAATAATAAAGAAATGAAATCATTGATATAAAGTTCTTACTGAGCAGCAGCAGGCTGCAGCATAGGATAGCCTACCAAATGAATAAGCTATTATAGAGATAACTTAACATGGGTAGTTCAAAATACAGTAGGCCTTACTCACTGTTGATTTCTACAGTCCAATGAAACAATATAACAATACTTCACAAAATCAAAGCAAAATCACATAAACTGAAACATTGTCTCATGTGATGAGTCATGTCAAAGGCTATCTGGAGGAAGAGGTATTGATAGGCTATACACACCTGGCTGCATGGCTATGAGTGACAGGCTTATCCTTGACAGATTTTTTATTTCCCTCTCAGCTGTCAGTCATCCCGTTCTGTACAAGCCCCGCCTCCTACGGAAATGCAGGCGGTTGTCGGACACGTGACTCGTTCAGTATGGCGGAGCCGCTGGCTGAATGACTTTTACGGTACCGACGGGTCCTAAAATACCCTGCACTGTGGATGCTCCTGGAGACTGGGAGCAAAACCGATCGTTTGCGCTCAAAGGCTGCCCCCAAGTCAGGTAGTGCTACTTTTCTGTCTTTGTGAATCACAATTGCACAGTCCCTTTTTTGGCTTGAACGTGTGTGTGTGTGAGAGAGAAAACCATGACTCCAAAAATTAGACTCATGTTTATCTTTGAGTGAGTGTCTGCGCTTTTAGCCTACTTCCTCGGAAGTCGGACTGAGTTGCTGTTATCCTGCCATTACTGACTTTTCTCTGCGAGTTCGTATTGTTGTATGTTAGGTTTTACAGTCAACGGCGGGGCAGTGTATGCTACATGTTGCGCAATACATTGTTCAGTATTACCAATTTGGAGCGGATTTAAAAAAAAAATTAAACTGTCGACTCTACGTGTTGTGCAATAGGCTATCTTTACTCTGCCACCTTAGCTGCTCGACTTGAATGGGAGTTTTAATGTCACTGTCGGGCTATATTGCTTCTAACTCGTCGGGAAAGTTGCTTTTATGGACCAGGAGCCAGGACTATTACTTTTCGAACTTTCCACCTTCCCCTCAGTTGTGTGCTACAGCGCCGTAGCCTATACGCTGTCATGTTGTTTTCCTACGCTGTGTGAGGTTGTCGTCATAAAGAGTTGCCAGATGTAGTGGGGAATACAAACTGTTACAGCTGTTTGTTCACCAGTCAAGCAGTCACACGTTTAGGGGAAACTGTATCAGTGCGTGAAAGGTTTGTCCTTAATACCACGTCAATTGTGCTCAAAAACTACATGCATGTCTTTGAATAACTCAGAAGGCTATTTGCGTTCATGTGCAACATTCTCTTTTCTGTCGTGCGCTCGTGAGGAGAAAGCATTATGTTGGCTATCGTAGGCTGTGTGATGGTGCGGAGGTTTGTGCTGAGGTTGAACCGCCGCTGCTGCCACGGCTCTGGGTGTCAGCCTGTGTCTTCATGGAGTGTAAACACAAGAGAGCAGCAGCAGGACGACGACGCTGAAGTTGGCTTCAAATCCGTATAGCAACCTATTCGACGGTGAGGGAGAAAGTTCAGGGAAACTGAAGTGACTATAGCCTCCTAGGTGTAAAGACATCTCAGTTAAAGCCTGGAAGCTGTTCAAAACCTGCTGTCATCATATCTATGAACCTTTGGGGAAAAATGGCTGGTGTTTTTAAATAATCTTTACCTGTGTCTAGTCCAGAAATGACCAGTCTACTTATGATGGTATAACACTTGCTTTTATGTGGAATAGATGGAGGGAAAACAACTTGAATGCTTTAAATAACACAGCAATAAGTGGTGTAGCCTATACAAAAAAAATCAAAGAGAGGCTCAGTCGCCTATTGCCATTCAAGTTTCCCCTCACTTCCTTTTGAATGGGAGGCTGACTTCAGCTGGCAGGCGGCAGCAGCAGCAGCAGGGCTGTCCTCCTTTGAGCCTTCCATAGCGGAAACTATTCCCTCAGCATTACAAGCTGTGGAGGAGCGCTGGTGCACGCTCGTAAAGCCCAGGCCCCACAGGAACAAGGTCTCACTGCTGCAGAGCTCTGAAGACCACTGGGCTCACACTGCTCCTCAGAAAACAAGACCATGGCCACAGCACTGCACTGAGTCAAGCTGGATCTTCTTTGTTGACATTGCGTCTGAAAGTTTTTTTCTCTCTCTCTCTCTCTCTCTCTTTGGACAAATGGCAGTCCGTGACTTGCTGAGCACAACTTCGATCATACAGCTCCGGAAAAAAACAGTCAAGAGACCAGTCTGATTTTTTTCTTGAATCTTCATCTCCACATAACTTATTGAAAATGCTCTTAATGACAAAAAATGTATTGGAATTTGGTAGAAATGTTGTCAGTAGTTTATATTATAAAAACCAAAATGTTCTTTCTACTCAAACATATGGGTCAAAGACGTGACGCCTTCATTTTCTGTACTCCTGCATTCTTTTGAAATTGAAAAATTATTCAAATACATAGATATATACCATAAGAACATTAGTCATTTGCAATTTTCTGTTATCCGAGAGACACTCCACATTTGGAGTGGTCTCTTAAGTTGATTAACTGATGTTATATGGATGGAGAAGGGGAAGATTTCAGTGATTTTACTGTTCGCACAAGGGAGGGAGAATGTGTTTGAGTCTCCATGGTTAGGTGTTATCAATCTGACTAAATATATATTTTAAAAAGGTTCTGAAAACCTTCAGTGTTTGAATGTGGTCACAGGCAAGCTGTTGGTGACATTTTATTGCATGCCATCATGTTAGGACCGCTCCACTCACTGCAGACTTTACATTGGAGTCTTTTTATATGACAAAGAATATGTTTATCTTTGAAATAAGTAGCACAATTTCATTATTTACCAGGCCGTAATTATTCACTGTTCGCAATTCACATGAAGAAATCCATTCTATATAGGAACAAGCGATGACGACCCTTTCTCTGCGAGTGCTTGGACAGCTCATAATGCAATGCAGCCGCAAGCGATGTTACGTCTTCAATAAGCGGTATCGTAGTATTTTTCTCCAGTGCAGATTAGAGCCCTGCTGTGTCCCACACAAAGAGGAACTGTTCACTTGACTCCGTTGTGTGTATTGTTTATTCCTGGATCTGTTTTTGTTATAAATATTTTTGAAGTCACTTTTCTGTTTACCTGACTATTACTGATCATGCTATGTATGGAATGTGCAACATGTCTTGTGGCTGCAGTGCATTGTGGTCTTTGTAGGCGACCAATGGTGCGGTGATGATGCACATCTCTGCCTTTTTTGAACCGATTTATCTTTGTGTGATTGTTGCAAAAAGAGAGAAAAGCTCTTTCACATTGAGATTAAGGGACTGACGGTAACAGCTAGTACTGTATATACAATTCAGTTTAGACAGTTTTTCAGTTTCTCACTGACACAAACTACACACACCAAGTCTGTGTGAAAATGACTTATTACAAGATGGGTGTAGGGGATGGGATGTAAGAGTGAGCGTCTTCCTCTCAGAACACCTCTGTGACTTAAACACAGGTGTTTAAGTCACAGATTGATTAGCCTCACGAGTGTGTGTTTGTGTGTGTGCACATTTGATGAATTAATTTGTCTTTTAATTATATCTTGTTGTTGTAATGTGTTGCCCAAAAAAACAGATTTACATAGTCAGGCTCAGGCATTGAAAAGATTTTGGGGTGTCGGAAACGGAAGATTTTTCATATGTATTTGTGAAAAGTATTGCTGCTGTTTTGTTTGACTCAATGGTCAAGGAAATACTTTTATGGCTGGACGATATACACAGTTCACAAAATGGAATATCTCATTAGTTTGTAATAATCGGTAGGAACAAGGGATATTTTTACGCAGAATTGTTCTTTCAAGATAATAACCAATATGAAATAATCTGCTCAAATGCAACCTTAAAGTGTAGCCTTATAACTGGTAAGGAAAAAGTTCAAGTGTGGGTCACAATACCATTTCACTATGTCTCACCAATTAAAATTCTTCACGTCGCACCTTTTTTAAATTTGACTTCTCCTCTTGCTTGAGACATAACTTGAGTGTTGCCTGAGATTCGTTTTGCAATTACAGTTGTTTTTAAAGCCTTGATCCGTAACTTTTTAATACCATAACACAACTTCAGATATCATAGATTCGGACCGACTTTGACATTTGCATTGTTAGCAAGATTTATATGGAGCTACTATGCAGAGTAATGAGACTGAATGTAGCTACAAAGATGTCAAGTCCAACCATGGTTAACCCTAATGTCACGACTGTGCAGGTGACCAACATAAATGAAGTATATTGTAGTTAGTGTCAAATGAAAAGGCTTTAAGAATATCTAGATCTAATCTTAGTTGTTGAAGTCTTTATGAAATGCTGCAAATCAGTAGTTTAAATATTTAAAGCAAATGTTTTCCAATTGTATTTAAAGGTGGAGTCAGCGATTCTAGAGAATGCTTGTTGGCAGGGGATTGTGAGGGGACGGTATTATTCACTGATTTTGACAAAGTGAATTGACAGGCTGAAATTTGTTTACGTATTGTGCTAGAGTTTGTTCTAGTAGAACAATAAATCACAAATTGACTCGGGATGACCTTCGTTTGCCATTAATTAATATACGATTTAACCACCATCTTCAAGTAAAAACACCTACTTATTGAGACAGATAATAAGTGGGGATGTTTCTCTTCACTTTATTTTTTTTAAAGATATTTTTGGGCGGCATTTTTTCATGCTTTTATTGATAGTGTGAAGAGACAGAGGTGAAATGGGGCAGAGAGGGGAGTGACATGCAGAGAACGACCGCGGGCGGGAATCGAACCCGGGTCTGCTGCTGGGCTCGGCCCTGGAGGGGGACGCCCTACCAACTGAGCTAAGGGAGCCCCCATGCATTAGATTTGTAATCTAACGGTTGGTTTCTCAATTGAATAGAGCTCTTCAGAGACTGTCAGGGTTGTGGTGGGCCATCTTACACATCCACAATTGTCCTAAACCTTTGGAGCACATGTAATCCTGGTTCTTTACTTGCCTCTAGTTTGCCTCCTGTGATCTCATTTAAACACTCATTCAGGACCCAGGTCTGACTTTCAAGCTTCCCCTCACCATTTTAGCACAAAGCTGGCACTAGAAACACATTTTGTTGATGTTTGTCACACTAATGGTTCCTAATTGGGTCTACTAATGCCACTGTTGCGCATGGGGGACAAACCAGGTGTCGGGACCTGTCTGACAGTTCATGCAGCAGGAATTCACTAGCTGCTTGGCAGGGTCTTCCCTTCAAGCCATTGTGATTGTGAATGTTATTGTATCCTTGTCCTCGGTCCCTGGTCATTTGGTTATCTATCTGTCCCTCGCTTCGGGCTATCCAGCATTTCACAACAGCCTTTTAGGAAACTCTTTTCCCCCGCCAATTATCTAACACAACCAAATATGTGTACGTGGGCCGTTGCCAGTTTGCATTTTATTTAGTCATTATTGGATTAATGTCAATAAAATCCATCTCCGAGGTTGATGAAATCAATCACTACACAGTTTTCGTTCACCGTTTGTCTTTAAGCCAACTGTTGTGGATCTTAATTCAAATTCAAAAAACCTTTATTGTCTATCATAGTGACAGAAAATAAATAGACAGGAAGCTGGATATTGGGGAATGACAGGAGAAGTAAAAGTAGACAATAGGAAGATACAAGGCTGCGAATGGGACAGAAAGCTTTTAATGGTCAACTATACAGACGCTCTCAGCCTCAACTGAAGTGATTTGAAGCTTGATAAACCCTTGTGTTGATCTTTGCGGTGACCCAATGAGTTAATGGACCTCCCAGATTCTCCCCCACATCCGTTTTTAGCTCCTTTGTAAATTGCATGGACTCTGTGCTGACCCAAACCCAGGTGTTGGCAGGGACAGGCGGCCTTGTTTGTGGACATGTTGTTGATGTCACACTAATAGTTACTAATTGAGTCTATTAATGGAACTGTAGTGTTGGGTACAGACTTGTTGATGGGACCCTGTTGTGCACAGGCAAAAACAACCAGCAGGATTGTGCAAACTGGCCCCCCCCTTTCTTATCGTATCATCCCACCCCACCCAATCAGGGACCACTACTATCTGGGTGGCATGTTGCACTTTCAATATCACATTTAGAATTACCCAAATAATGACAGTTTTTCATAATTTTTTCTTTTTCTTTTACAGATTTATAACTGATTTTAAAGAAGATTTTTATTTATTTATTTGGTGCGGTTTGGAAATTGCAAATCCAGTTAAATCTTTGGTTGTTAAGACTCAGTCATTTGGGATGGTGTATAAATACATTTTACATCAGGCTTGGGACAGGTGGATTTTGGTGACAGAAGTCCCATTCTGGGTAGATTTTGATGTTAGTTAATATCAGTCGATCTGGTTTCAACGCACATTGGACAAGGGCTGCATGCGTTAGCGTTATGGCCCATTGCGTATGTCTCATGCCTATTAATGTGTACCATAGTCCAAATACTCACTATTCCAAACTATTCTCTTTGCTGCCACCTGATACTCATTATTTCAAAAGCAGTAGATTGTTATACTGATGATTCCATCTGTTTACATGCTGCAAATGTACTGTAGGTATTCGGCTCTTAGGGCGCACTCACACTAGTGCCGTTTGCCTGTTCCGTGCTCAGCACGATTCAGCACGATTCCCCCCCCCCTCCCCACTCCCCCCGCACCTTGCCTACGTCACCGTGCGCGTTTAGGATTTGGAGCTTAGTCTACTTGTAGGCTATACGACTGTTTGTGAATATTTTCATCCGGCCAAATTTGCATCTAATATTCCACTTCCACATTAGAGCAACGAGAATCCTTAAGCTATTGTTTTTTTTAAAAATGTAGCCTTGACGTAATAGGTCGCGGTGGACAGCCTCATATTTGTGCAGCACGCTGTTTATTATTAATATAACGGCCCGTCATCAGACCATATGTATCCGGATGGTTTTGTACACATCGATCGCTCCATCAAATCCAAGTCAGAACTTTTTGTATGGGCAGAGATCGTTTTTTTAAGTGTCTTTATAAAGTTTCTTGTTAAACCTTAGTGTAGGCTATACTGTTTCCTTATCACCGGGCCGCGGTGTGTTGTTTTGGGTGCGTCTCCACCGCCATGCGTAAATGCAGTTATGACAGCTGACGGGAGGAAAAAGAAAAAAAATCATCTGGCGAACGTGAGTAAACACGAAAACCTTTTTGCTGTGCTTTCTGAGCCGACCTAATTAGCTCTCTCCCTCTTTTATTAGCCCACACCTAGGCTTACACACACATTAATTCTCACACATTATAGCTACAAGTCCAAGTGGTGGGCAATTCTGGTGCCGACTAGTAAGGCAGCGGACGTTAACGGACAATGCATCCTTAATAAATTCACGTCAGGAACGCCGCCTGTGCGCTTGCTTGTGTGCGTGTCATCTCATTAGCATCTGTACTTTGGCCACGGCACACCTCTCCCAGGTGTGCCGTGGCCAAGGGGCTGTTCCGTGCTGGAATACAGTTGGCGTGGTCACACTAGCCAAACGTTCTAGACTTTAGTATGCTAATGAGCTTTGGCACGGGGCCGCGGCACTAGTGTGAGTGGCCCCTTAGAGGCATCTCCGAAAATATCAATAGGTCAAATAACCATTCATACATTTCTTATTCAAAAGTTGTCAGCTGGAGTTGACATCGGAGTTGTTGTCACTGTCCGTAGTAGGTAAGGACGCAATTAAGCATGTTTGGATTCCATCCTGTTAGTTGGATTTTGGGGAAAATTTGCTTCTAAACAACTTTTTCTACAGAAACTAATACGAAAAAAGTGGAGTCCAATGACCAAAGTGGTCTAGATCAAAGTACAAAGAATGAAACTCCGGCTCAGTTAACACTCTGTGAAACAAACACACACATTATAATGGAAAATGACTAAATGGTGAGATGGATCATTTGTAATAACGTAGGGGATGCTTAGAGAACTGTGGAACAACACATGGGTTATAGAGCGAGAGTGACATTGAAAGAATGTGAGTCATAAAGAAAGGGAAGTTGAGTGGGCTTTTGTCATCCAGAGGACTTGGCACGCTGCGTGGAAAGATGCTACTTCCTGCTTTTTTTATTGAACTCCGAATGGTTGGCCTTTTGTTGCCAGGGTAACAACACGTGTTGTGTGTGAACCACTGTGCCCTTTTTATTTCTCTTCATTAGGTAGTTGACAGGAGGCTGCCACCGGGGGCAGAGGAGTGGTGGAACACACTAATATGTGGACAAAACATTTCCACATGTGTCTGTTCACCATGACTGCTGTTTTAAATGAGGTGTTTCCAAAGCTCAGCAGACAGAGCAAGTGCTTCATCATGGCGTGCCATCATATTTGATGCCAACAAACTTAATCCCTAACCCGGAATTTCTGTCAAGGTGTCACAGGAATGCTTTGGCACAGACGCATTCATTACGCACGCACGCACGCACGCACGCACGCACGCACGCACGCACGCACGCACGCACGCACGCACGCACACACACACACACACACACACACACACACACACACACACACACACACACACACACACACACACACAGGGAATCATGGCACACTGATTTTAGGCAGTGAATATGACCATGAACAGACTGCAGATGCGTTGCGATGAAGTAATGTATGTGACTGTGTAAGATTAATAATGGCATTATGACAATGGTAAAGCAAAGTAAACTTTGATTAATTACTGGTGGTTATAAACACAGGCTTTTTCGGGCTCTGTATGCCGTAAATAGTTTTGTCTCCGTTACCCAGGGAGGAATCGGACCCTTTCAAAGGTGTGAATAATGGCCTATTTTTCTGCTGTTTTGCATTCATGATCACCAGATGAAAATTTCAACTTTTTGATAAAAAATGTTAAAGTTCCTCTTTGGAAGTTTAACTGAATGCAATGGTGTCGCAAAGGTTGAACGGACAAAACAAAGAAACGTTTGATTCAAGCCTGTTTCCTTCACAATTGTTGTGCCCGCCCTCTCAACAGCACCATGTTAAATGCTTACTTCATCTTTCCACTATAACAGACAGTGACAGAGTGAGGGCATGCAGGTGAAGGCTCTTGTGTTATGGCCACACGCTTTACCTTGCCAAGGCGGTCAAACCATTCCCTCTGTGCCACTTGAAGCCTGCGCTCCTTGTCTTGTCCCTTGTTTGTTGGGCCAACAGTTGATTGATGTGCTGTCCTCTGCGGTCGTGGCTGGCCTTGTTCACTTGTAAACACAAACAAGCAGCAGAGAGTATTGTGTTACTGCAGGCCCTTTCCTGACAGATAGGATGTCTCTTGCTCTTCTCAAACATGTCCTCCTCACCCCCTTTCTACCTGGTTACTCCCCAGCAACCCTCTTTAACTCTCACGTTGCCTGTGTTACTGAAGGAGGACTAGTTCACTTTGACACAGCCATGCCCTCAATTGAACCAGCAACAGTCCAGACCTATTACAATATTCCATCCGTGCCCTGCTGGCTGAGAGATGCAATGATTTCCTTTGGGGGGGTTTTCTTTCTAAGCTTATATCGCTCACTATACATACTTAAATTTTTGCTAACAACAAAGCAACATGTCAGCCAACAACATAGTGGCTGTGCCGTGGGGTTAATCCCACTTGCCATCTGAATAATTCATAGTCAATTAGGACTGAGAGGCTGAGGCTGTCTTCACGGCAGAAGTGCAATTTCAATGATTCATTTTCATGAGCTATGCAAGGGTTAGGTCTCTTAACTGTTGTTTACTGCTCGCTTCAACCGCATGTTATTTTTATGCCGTTGTGATTACTCTGGCCATGCAGCGCTCGCTCAGAGTGCCTGGGAAATGGAGTCCATTAAGAGGGTCCTGAGAGCTGGCTTCCTGTCAAAGCCCCATGAAACCTTTCCAGGTTCAAACTTTGCTGCACGGGAACAATAAATCCCATCCAAACTCAAGTGTCAGGTAAGAGGAGAGAGGTGCAGGTGGTGTGTTTTACGGTTCTACACTGCGGTAATAATAAGCACCTACAATGTAGCACAATGATGGATTTTTTTTAATAGGATCCCTGAAGAACAGCTTAAAATGGCAGAAAAAGTGAAATTCAAAGAAGGAATATTCTTTAAAAAGCCGCACAAGCACAGCTGACAGCTGGCCAGTGCCACAAACTGCAGGTTTGTGTTGTTAGGAAAGGAGCAGGCTTGGCTTTCCCTTTGAGCGGTGCGAGGGTGTTCTTGTGTGTGTGTGTGTGTTCTTGTGTGTGTGTGTGTGTGTGTGGCGAGGGGAGAAAGTGAGAAGACTAAATGCCTGAGGTCACTGCTGCTGACATAGTATGACAAGCTGTAAAAGCACAGCCAGAATTCTTCTTGTGACACGCTCCTTTGACAGGAATAGGCGTCTGGATCTGAGAATAGCACGGCTGCCCTCCAGTCAACTGAGGGCTTATTTCTGACACCTCAGTATGTCAGAAGGAATCCATCCACTTTGGGAGTATCCCTCGTGGTTCATCAAAGCACTGTCTTGCATACCTGCAGCAATCAAACACACATACCTAGGGCAGACATGCACACAAACATCTCAGCCCCTCGCCTCTGGTCAGTTTGCTCCTGTCCTGAAGGATGCTGGGAGTTGCTGTGTGCAAAATGTTAGACGATGTGGATGAGAAATGCGGCGTAACACTGACGTTTGATGTTTAAACTCGGAAAATGAAAGCTGACAGTTTGCCCAGGCATTTCTTTTGTTGATTTGAAAACTAACAGAGTAAATTCATGTTCCTTTACATTCAGCATTATTCACTAACAAATAAACGGGCCCTCCATTCAATTTGTCATTCAAGGGAGTGTTTTCCTTTTACGATAATTCCAGATAAGCTCCACAAGAAAGCTTGGCAGTAATGTGTTTCCATGTTATTTTACTAGGCCCTGTAAAGCTAGCGCCTTCTTTCCGTTGAACTCATTCAGTTCTTGTGATTGATTGCAGCACCACTTGTTTTGAGTTCACCTCTGTTGACACCTGGAAGATGTGACAGGCAGTTTTATCTTCTGCCGGTTAGGGTTGAATAGCCTGAGGCTTCTTCGCTGAATATGGGTTTGTGTGTGTTTACATACCTGCAGTTTGGATTGCATAACACACGCTCACGAAACGCACACACACACACACGCACACGCACACGCGCGCACACGCACACACACACACACACACACACACACACACACACACACACACACACACACACACACACACACACACACACACACACACACACACACACACACACACACACACACACACACACACACACACACACACACACACACACACACCCCTCACTAGACAGTGTGAAAGGTTTTCTTCCTCTTTCTCTTCTATGGACTCTGAGGTAGGCCTGAGCCTTCAGGAAGCCTCTGTTTGCATTTCATTATTGGGCTCTGCTACAGGTCAGAGCCTTTTATTAAGGCACAGACCTCCACAGCTGACCATGCAAGCTGTGTAAATGATGATTCACTTATGTCATCAGTAGTTGGCAAATGTTGAAACTCTTTTAAAGTCACATTTTACTTGTATTGCCACTGTTTGATTGTTTCTTAAAAGCATCTGTGTTTGCTTTTAGCATTTGGATTCAGCTATTGGACAGTTAACAAAAGGTCTGCCTGACTGGGTCTGGGTGTGGTAACAGTGCTGTCGGTGACTTGTGTTGCTTTTACATTAGGTACACTATGCTGTGATTTCTATCCAATCCAGATGACTCCAATGAAACCGCATTACATAAACAAAACTTGACACAAGATACATCTTTATTTGCGTCAGTAATTTTTTTTCTCTTGCTCGCTATGAACCTGATGATTTTGAATTATCTTTGTAATTACTTTTTTTTGTCCTGGGCCCTTTGTCCTGGGCCAGGGTAATTAAGGATTTCAAATAACTTATATAAGAGTCCCATTTTCAAGCAAATTTGTTGGAACAGCCTTTCAATTTGTAATGACTTTTAACAGATTGTCTCTACTTAACATTGGTGTCCAACAGTATCCTAAACAAGACCATTTTTGATTTAATTTCTGCTGTATGACAACAAGTCTCACTGTCATATCAGGTTTTCTCCCTTGTTGTACTTGGCCGTGCCTCCCTTGCCACTGTGGCTTGCTAGCCTCACCTTGGCAGCCACAATCCAGCTCACCACCGGTATGCATGTGTCACTCAGGGTCACACAGATAGATACAGACACAAACTGATCATGAAACACTGGTGAGTGAGCTAAATGCCTTTGTTCCTCCCCTTGCCTCAGGTAAACACACCAGTTGGGTTGTAAATATGTAAGGTAACTTGTGTGGTATACTGTATACGATCTGGAGTTTCCCATTCATCTAAAAAGCACTTCTCTTTTTTGCATCCACCTCTCACAGCCCGACCTGTTTGGTGGAAGGAATCCCTGCCACAAAGCCCAGCGCTGAGGTCTCCACCTGTGGCTGAGTGTGATGGAGCCTTAAAGGAACAGCGTATAGCTCTGTCCCTGCTTGGCCTGGAGCCTCCGCCTGGCACCACCACTGACTTGGCTGGCAAAGCACACAGCGGTCACCCCCCCCCCCCCCCCCCTCCCCTATAGGCTACCACAGAGGTGCACTGACACCCTCACCGCTCAACCTCTGCTCCCCTTAAGTCCAAGTCTGCCCGTAACAATGAGCTCTCACAGTCGATCAGGTAAGACGTTCAAACCAGAAAGTACTATCTTGTCCTCCTCTCCACATGTCTAAGTGCTTTGAAATTTGGCAATGGAAATTATGATATCTGTACCGAGCAGATGCATATATATAAATATATATATATATGTTCTTTCCCTGAAGAAGAGTCGTTTAAGGTTCCTCTTTGTTGAGGTGTTTTTACAGATTTTTGTTCTGTTTTTCTATTTCACACACTCGCTACAGGTTTTATAACTGATGCCTGACTTTACAGCAGAGCCCTTTACTGTATAAGGCTTATTTATGCATGCACTGAGATTTCCCCCCGGTGGTCCCAGTTTAATGTCTCTTTAGAAAAGCAGGAGACTCGTTTAATTTTTTTCTGCTTTTTAAACCTAGTTAGCATGCCAGAGGTAAATAATAGACATTGGAAAGTGAACCCCCGCTTCTGAAAACATTCTTTATTTGGTCACAGTTGATCATTTGGTTACACCTCGGCGAACAGAAGAAATCGGGCTGTTTTGATTTTCCATTTTCTTCAAGGGCTCTTCATCCTTCTAAAGAGGGACTGGTAGAACCACTAACTTTATTTTTTTCAAACAGCGTTGACAGTAATTTTTTCAACCATGACTACAATGCTGCCAAGAAAACAAATAGATGTAATTGTAGCTGTGAAAAACTTGAATGAACGCTGCTACTTTAAACTAAATGGCATTTTTATTTGAAGACGTTCCTGTTTTAACATTTTATTTTGGTACAATTTCATTTCTGACCATTGTATCTCTTTGTATTAACTTTAAACTGTTTTTATTTGATCTGCAAGCCAGTCGCGTATAGCTAAATTGACAGTGACAGATTTAAACATGGATTTTGTCTCCGCACACTTGAGTCAGTTAATGCAAGTGACAGCAATCAATACCAACAGCAAAGTACTAATTTAAGTGTTTTCAAAGATTGATGATTTTAGTTGTTGTTGTAATTGTAAACCATAATCCAATTCATAGACCTTTTTTACAGATAATGCAGTGCCAGCCTTTAAACGAATAGATGGGGCGTGTTGGTACCTATTCCCTATACAGTATGAATTTCCTACGGGTAAAGTTGCCTATAGTTGCCGCACACCCATTGCATGACTTCTTTCTGAGTTAGGAGTTCAGTTTAAGGTTAATGGGTCACATGTATAATATATTGGTGTGTTTGTGATTCTTTTGGATTTACAGTATGTGTGGGAGTAATGTTTGATATGTGCAGCTTTGATGAATTCATAAGAAGGCAGGGGTCATGTTTCATATAATTAACAATAATTATCTACACATACTGGCATTTATTTATTTACTTTTCTTCTGAATTATGATTTTGGAAGGGCTTGTTAACGTGGCAGCTAATACATAGACAACACAAACAAAATGTAAATGTCCCAGAATGCCTGTCACCCATTTAGTCTGTTTACTGGTCACGCATTGTATTTGGACGCAGTTTTCTTCTTGCATACTCAAAAAGAGATTCCCTGGTGTTCTTGACCTACACTGATGGAGCCCTACTCAAAAAAACCCTCTTTTCTTTCATCACATCCTTGGTGCTGATCTGGCTTTTCCCCTTCTCTCTCTCAACTGCAAACCAAAGTGGACAAAAGGGCCAATTGTGTCCTCGCTTACCCATCCTGCTTTTGGCTGACATGGTCTTATTCAACACTGCACTGATGTCACAGCCATTGATTAATTGTTGTGCTGCTATAATGTGGGTTAGCTGGCATCCTCCTCTTTTCTCTTGAACTGCGAGTAGAGACATGGTGTTGTCCCAGCCAAAAATGATGTGCGTCATCATAATGGATAATTAAGGCCATCCAGATAGCTGTCAGTGTTTTTCTTCTTCTTATTTCTTAAATACATTGTGTTATGTAAGTGGGAGCATGAACTGGGGCATAACTCTTTTTTTTATTTTCCTCCTCATCAGATCATTTATATGCTCTGTCAATCTTTCTTAAAGCTTCTAGAATAACTTCATGGTGTAGGATTACCGTTTTACTGTCTTCACTTACGAGGTATGCTTGTCAATTTCCTGGATATTCCATGGACATCGTCCGACTTGCTTGTGCTTTCCGCGGCCAACAATCTGCTTTTTAGCAGAATGGAAAAAACGGTCCCAACCTGAATCCACAGTTGTCAGATCAATTATCACACGTTATTTAACTAAATTGGGCTATTTCAATAAAGAAGAGAGCCTTTTCTACTCACTCACAATCTTTCATTTTAATTTAATTTTTTATGATTCATAATGAAGCCAGCCACATTTTTTCCGACCAGCTTCAACACCAAATATAGCCGAGGGATAAGTCCTCTTAAACATTTTAGTCAAGCCAAAACATTTCAAATGCCAGACTTTTCTCCACCCAATTACCGAGCTCTGAAATGAAGGAACTAGCTTTCACTCCTTCATTTTGCTCTCTTTTTAGCACTTCATTTTCCCCTCGTCGCCCTCCGGTCTGTGCATTATTGCTAAGCCCTTTTTTCCCCACTTATGACAGATCATCGTTTCCCATTCTCAAACCACCAATTTAGAGCACTGAAGGGCCTTTTTGTGTGACTGGAACTTGGGTGGCAAAGGCTGGCATGTTGACATGCTACTTGGCATTTTGGAACTGGGTTTATGGCCTTGGAGCCGGAGCAAGAACACACACACAGACAACCTCTCTCATCCCAGAGAGACCCTCCCCTCCCCTCTCCCGTGCTCTCCAGCAGCAGTAATCAGTGGCAGGTCCTGGAGGGGGGGGGGGGGGATCCTGCGTCAATACATGGTCATAGGGAGAGACTCGCCTGCCTGGAACACAAACATAGAGACTGGAGGCTGTGTATAGTTTGTTAAATCCCTCTGAGGCCTGTACAGTCTTACCAGAAAGAAAGCTCAGGCTAACCTGATGTGTTGGCATTGTTTACTACTATTAACGTGACACATGGCAGGAAAAAACTATTTTTTTTAAAGCACTGTTCAGTTTCTATTAGTTACATATTGCCAGATTTGCTATTTTATTCAATCATTTCTGAAAAAAAGTGTGATACAACAAAAAAGATATTGTTTTAAATGTAAGTTATGAATTGCTAAAGTTTCACAATGATATTTATAGGTTAAAATTTCTACTCTTTTCACCTGCAGTGTCTCGCCCTGAATTGGTATTTTACTGGAGTATTCTCAGCCTCTCCAGCCTGTTCAACATGTGTTGATGGCCTATAGTTGTGCTTTACTTGTAGAGGATCTGCTTTTTTTTGCATGCTTCTGTGTTTCAAGAGAGGGACCCAGGATACACACTTATGACTTGTCCTCAGTGGATTTAGTTAGACAATGCTCATTGTCCCTTTGTACCTTTTTTTTATTAAGGACAATTCTGCTTTATTGTTCTGTCCTGGGAATACGTTTTCTTTATAGTGTTTGTATTTTCCTCCATTTCTTCATCCTAACCTGAATTCACCATCATACATACAGCAAAAACAGAAAAAGCAGCACTTGCCCTGTGTTCCAATACCCATACTTCCCTACTATTTAGTATGCCAGAAAAAGATTTAGGATGTCCCAATACATGCACGTCAATTGTAGTATGCTGAAAATACATAAATGCCCCCCTAACTTCAATAGCATTTTGGAGTATTCGTCTTGACATTTCTCGACACAAAAAAAAAACTTCCTTATCTATTTTTTTTTCTCTCCTGTGGCCCTAAACCTCTTCTGTACTGTGGTGTAGTCAAAATAATGAGTATGTGATTTGGAACGCAGGGTTGGTTACGAAAGGATACTCATTTCTCAGCTAGCAGGTTTTTTAGATTAGCCAGTGGGTATGCGGGGAGTTGCAGCTGTCGTTCATCCAGTCGTTGCTGCAGTGCAGGCTGGGGGCTGCTGCTGTGAGGAGCTGGTTTTTATAAAATAAACAGAAGAATGGCACCTCTTCACTTCTCTTCCTCTCATTCACCCTGCTGATCCATGGCAGATGGTTGTGAATTATTCATGAAAAGTTTTTGGGACGAGCACGTCCATGTGTAGATTTTTTTTATCCCAGAGATTATTCAGTATCGCAGAATGGGCGGGAAATGATTGAGAGGGGCTGACAGCACAAGAAGTGGCCTACACAAGATGGTGGAGTGCACACAGCTAATGCCAGACAGGATTGTTGTTATTCTTCTCTCTATCATGATTAATTGAGTGCTGCAACATTAGCAGTAAAGTTCCTTCTTTTACAGCTGAGTCAGTCAGTCAGTTTTGTTTTTATTGAATTAATTTTTACATTTTTGCAGCCATAACTAGCTCTAGCATTACGTTCCAAGTGCTTTGTGGATGGTAATGCAACAGTGCTGTGCTCAAAATGCAGGGATGTTGGTTTTAAGCTTTTTCCGGTGACACAATTTCTTGTCAAATATGACGTAAATGTTTTTCACTTTCACATTTTGGATCAGGTTTTCCCTTTTTTTAAAGAAAACTTTAAGCAATTTAGTCGAACCCTACCTTATGTAAAGTAAAAAGTTTCTATTGAGTAACCAAATCATAGCAGAAGCATTAGATTAAGAAGGTATTTAAAGTCAGCTGCTGTGTAGTTTAGTCTCCTGCTTCTGAAAAAGGAGTCGTTTTTAATTCTCTCACTTGCCCTTCCTTCTCTTCTGTCATTCTAATTCCCAGTCTCTCCCCCCCCCCCCCCCCCCCCGAACCACCCCGCCCTCTGTCTCTCATTTTTAATCAGTCACTGACTGTAATAAGTTCTCGCAGCGGGAGCTATCAAAAGCCTGCAGCGGTGGATTAGAAGACATTGCCTAGTGTCTGGGCCAGGCTAGCTACTGGAAAGTGAAGCATAATCTTCAAAAAGGCAGCTTAACCCCTGCTGGCCCACGCTGATGATTCCTCGTTTACAGGGGCCATCAGTAGGGAAAAGGGCTTGGGGTGTTAATTGATATGTTTTAGTCCTGACGTTTAGGAAGTTGCATAGGGTCAACCAAAGCTAGAGGACAAAATAAGATCATCTTATTCAGAGAAAGTTATTAAGGAAGTTTTTAGGAAAGTGACGTTATTGGCTTGAGGTTCACTCACTGCTATCTAGTGACTGTCCACAGAGCCTTCCCCACTATCTGTGTTTGATGCATTTGATTTGCTGCAGAAATGTTATTGTTCTCATGTATCCTTGGCTCTGCAAAAAAAAAAAAGTCCCTCAATAGAAAGATGGATGGTAATGAGAGTTGAACCAGACTAAACAGAAGCCTTTTTAAGAGAATGACAACGCTGCTGTGGAGAAATATGATTACTGCCTCATTATTGTCTTCCTCTCCACAGTTTTTTTTCCACAATATATTCCATTCCAGTAATCTCATTGCCAGATGAAACAAGTGTGCAATTTAGACTTTAGAGAGAATTTATTAAGCATTCAAAGCTTTGCCTTCTGCCTGCCCCGAACAGAAGCTCAGAATTGAATTATGTTTTTTTTGTGTGCTCAAACTGCTGTGTGTTGTTCTTTCAAACTGTATTGCTCTGTTCTTTCATGAACAAAGATCTATCAATCTCCTTTTTTTGTTCCGTCACTATGAATTATTAAATGGTTCCATGCTTGATTTGGTTGCTAATTCAGGCGACATGTTGTTGGCTTTTTTTAATTTCTTGGAATAAGGACTGACAGATCACGCTTTGTGTCTACCTTCTACCTTGTTAACGCTGGCTGGCTTTCAGCAGGCGCGTCAGTAAGGTGGTTGCCTTGACGATTTTAATGCAACACATTTGCTGCTGCTTTGCAAGAAAAACATGTTGTTACATCCGAGTGGGATTTAAAGCCAGGTTGTATCTTAGAAAGGCCTCAGACAAGCATTCCGGGTGAAGTATTTATGCTTGAGCAGAAAACATACACTGATACAGATGTTAACCACGGGCTGTACTGCACAGCTCTGAGTAGCCCAGATGATTAAGAACATTCAAGACCTCAAAGATTAACCCTGATCAAGTCACAGTGAAAGGCAGAAGGTCAAGTTCTCTCTCATTTTCTGATTGATTTGCTGTCATGAGTCCATGTGCTGAATCAACCCTGGGACAGTAATCCCTGCACTGCTGTATTCCACATCTGTCCTGGAGGTGCAATCCGCTGCTTGGGTTCAACGGGGGACAGTGCAGAAGAGGGGGAGGCGGGTCAGGTGGGTCTGAGAAGGATGTAATCCTGCTGCTTCCATGAACAAAAACAAAATCAGAGGTTAGCAGCGGTTACACAATCCCTGTTAGGAAGGGCTCAGTGCACTCTGGGTCTCCCAGGAATGAACTTTTCAAGGCACTAATCCCAGGATAAAGCCTGAAACGGAGGCCTTCATAGAGATGTTAAGACATGCGTCCACTGCAGGTTTGTACCCACATTTTCTAACGCTGTGTCTTAAAGACTCAGGTCCTGCAATTTAGGAAACATGTTTAAAAATAGATAATGTTATATCTTTTAAAATTCTCAGAAAACAGCTGTCCGCTCTTTTCAGACTGACTCAGATACATGGGATTATGATCAATTACAATCACTCACCCCACCCTTCTCTAGACCAACATTTACCACAATACACAGCCCAACCTAACCAACAATAAAAACACTGTCTTTTCAACTCTGAATCTCTGAACTAATACTGGGATGTCATGAACAACGTTTCTATTTAGCATGCTGATTAATTTCATGCTGCTAAACTTTAATGTAATTTACCTGACAGACCATTCATCTCTCTTTAAGTTACAGTAGAAGGAAAGATAAACAGATAGTGTACTGTATATTAAACAGAGTGGAGGTCAAATGAGAGAGAACTGAAACGTATCTTTATCTTATGTAATATAATTCAGTTTTTTTAGAAGTAAAGTCTATGGAAATAAAAATTGAACCGTGACATTAAAAACTTGAATGAGCAGTCTCATATGAATCGTTCAGATGAGGCTTGAAGCATCTCCAATGGAGCAGCAAATTGATGTTTGCTTGAAAAACAGTTTTAGATGTGCCTGCAACAATAACTGATACGAAGAACTCTTTCATCATCGGCAACATAGTCAATTAAAGTCATTATATTATATCAGACTTTTCGCAAAATATCAGTGTGACAGGCTATGTTTTCCTAATGCAGTGCAATTCCATTGTCACACATAGTTAAATTGCTTTCCTGGTTTAAATGTTGACCCACTCTAAGACAAGTGTGCTTTATGCGTCTGTATTATTAAATTGAATGAAAAACAATATACAAGGAAGCAGTAATTGGACTTAGTATTGCCTAAATTAAAGGACAGAGGGAAAACATTCCTACCGGTCCCAACTAACTGATTTTGTTTTTCATCACTGCAGAGAACATTATAAAGCTAAAAAGCATACAGTTCTAATAATGAGTTAACAAATCAGCCAATACATTTTCATACAGAATGACGAATAAAAGACAGTTAATCCCTTTTAGTTCCAAAGTTCTGTTTTGCACATAATAGTCATTGATCAAATTATGCGATAGTTTCTGACTAAATGTTTCTAAGTAAATGCTGATGCTTTAGCTGAAGAGCCGCTCTGAACTCTGAACTGAAAATATTAATAGCTTTTATTAGTATTCCAAGACTGGTATTATACTTGTTCTTGCTGCATTTACCACTGATTGCTGTTGAGCTACCCTTTGTGAGAAAGCTGCTTGCTGTGGATATCGTGAAGTGAAACGGATGGCTGCTACTTAGATTGCTTTGTAGTTCATGCACATGTGATGTGCCAAGTGCAAAAAGTCACTTTCAGTGATTTAACAGAGGTCTTTTGAAAACAGGTGCACTGGATTGCAACAGTTACCAGATACAAAGGCTCAAATACCGATCCATAAAAAGATTGTTTGGTGCTGATTTGGATCCAGCAGGTCAGCCTGAGGCATCCATTCAGGTTCATTTAATGACCTAAATCATTCCCAAAATGGCAATTAAATAGCTCCCTTTTGTGCGTGAAGAAGAATAACTGATGGTTAATTTGGAGACACAGAATTACCAAAAAGCAGAAAGGAAAAATCCTTCTTTCTTTGAAGTCATTGTAGATGCCGCGCATGACTGTGCAGCTTCTTCTGATTTCTTTGGTCCACTGCAGTGCTCAGTCTTGGTTAGGCCTTCTTCTTCATGTGATGCACATTGAACTATTGACAGAGTTGTTTTTTTGTGCTGTTTGTTAAGATCAAAGTAGCATCCTAATCCTCAAAGACTTATCAAGAGTTTTTCTTACATCAGGGTGGTCATTCACAACATAATGGACCTGGTCTCATCTAAGGTAATCTCATTGAGACCCTTCTCTCAGCCCTAAGACAGTGTCTATGTGCCCAGCACCTGCAGGCAGCTATCGGCTCTGCCATGTTAGTGACTCTGGCATCCCTTTGCTCCTGGTCCAGTGAAAATAACTTAATGAATACCCTGACCCTATTATCTGTCTGTTGCATTCGCTTAGAAGTGTTACAAACCAGTTTGTTTGATGGGGGGCCCTTAATATGAAAGTCCATGCACACCCAACCCTCAAACGTGGACGTAGTATTTTACTGTATAGACAATACCAGGTCACAGAAATACATTCAGTCAAGAAAGTAGTCGTAAGACGCCACTTGGGCCTGGCATACGACTAGTACAGTAGAAGTAAAGGAAGAGATTTGAATCCAGGAGTCTTCTGGGTTTATAACTCTGATTCAGCCAATGAAGGTATTATGTTCGGTGCTCAGAGCCTTCTACTCAGCAAGGCTTTTGAACTGTAACTGTTCCACTGGAGCTGCTCAGCTGCCACGGTACACTCCTGTGGTTGTATTTGGCAGCTTGCATGTGTGAATGTGTGTAACTCAAAGGCCTATTTTTTTCTAAATAAATTATGCCACCTTAGTAAACATCCTTTGCATAAACAAAAGTTAAGTTCTCTACATGGAGAATTTCTACTTTTTGCTGTGGACAGCCAAACAGCAAAGGTCCTCTAGGTTGTCAAACTAAATCCAAGGTTTTGGATTCAATTAGTTCAAGTGCAGTGTTAGCTATGACCTAAAGTATGCTGAGCCACAGTACTGTGACATAATCCCAATGTTTTGGCTAAACATGCTTGCTATTTTGGCTTTGTAGTGCATGTGACTGCGTGGTCGATATGCTAAATGTCAAGTTTATGTTTAAGGTATATTTAGCCTCATAGAATGAACTACAAATACCTCTAAGCTTTTAGCAAGTCAAGTGAGGAAACATTACTTAGACACAGGAGAAGGTAGGCGTTACATTCATCTATAGCATTTTATATCATCAGAATCCAACATAGCTGATGATTCTCCAACCTTATCTTCAGACAGGTATACAGCTAGCAGGTAATACTTGGCAGCAAATTAAATTATCCAGTGTAGCTGTGTGCCTTAGGAAAGTGTTACTATACCACTAAAGAGTTTATTGTGGTGCACCCATTGACCGTGCAGTAGAACTCTATGCAAGATCACTGAGTCCAACAGCTCTCGTAATCAGTCAACACGCATACAAGCAAGGTTTGTCATCCTCCCACAGTTGTAATTTACTAGACTTCTCTTAACACCATTTGCATAACATAGCATGCTCATTACTTCAACTTTCAGTTCCAGCAGCCTATTATATGAATGAAACATCAAGGGTATGCTGTGTAGATTTGCTGTTGGATGGATAAATGAGCTGGTGTGAACAGGGTAGTAAAATGAACATATCGCTGTAAGCGTTGTATAAGCTTGTTACATAATGTTACTTTGGTGTTGGTTCCTGTAGCAGAGGGCAGTAGTGGTGCGTATTGTTAGCAAACAGTGAAGATGTTGTGTGAATCTGGGCATCGCTGAAACAAAACGTCTCTGCTCTGTGGATCTTTTATTGCAAAGTTTAATTTAGAATGAAGTGAGCAGATGTAATGTGAATCATGCAGCTCAGTGGAATCACGGTGATGGAACACATGCTGAACTGTCTCCTCTGTGTCACTCTGACTCTGAGTGTGTCTTTGTGTCGGCGTCTATCTGGCTTGCTGTCATTTGCACAACATTGCATTGGGAGCTAACGCTCTAATGAGCATCCGTGCAATGGCAAAGCCCACAAAGAGAGCACTTCACTCGAATGGAAGTGCAGTGGAAGATGCCGACACATGGTCTAACACAGGCAAATGCCGGTCCTTCCGTGGGAATGTTTGTTTGACCTGACATAGATGCACTCGCTCAGTGTGGAACAATCGTGCACGAGACAACCCTTGGACACTGGAGGTAGCCAGGTCCTTTTTTCATGGAGGTTTTCCACTGTAATCACGTGAAGAAGGGGAAAGTAATATTTTAAGGCATCCTCATTTTAAGATCAATGCACCGTTTCCCACATCCCAAACCATTGTATTGAGTCTCCAATTCACCAATCACTGTGACTATCTTGTTAACATCTTTATACTGATCTTTTAACACTTTTGTAAAGTGCTTCCAAATTGTCAAACAGTGTTGTTAGGAGTGATTATGATACCCATGTGCATATTATTAGTAAGGTGTAAATTATGCATCTTACTGTGTTTTTTTTAGATTACTATAAATATTTTCACATATTCCACTAGCCCCGTCAGAGCAATCATTTTCTGCCATTCTCCTTTACAACCACATGCATTCATAATATGTTCCTCTCGACTAGCAATACAGCAGCCACAATTTAATGTAACCTAATTAGTAGCAACACATCATATCTAGTTTGGCAAAAACTGGTCTTACTCTACTCTAAGAAAAACTGCATACATGACTTACATTCTGTTGCATTGTCATTGAAACTAGATGTGCCACTTAACCCATCTGTTCAACACTGTCTGCTAAACACCAAAACTCAATTTGGGAGCCATGTGTAGCGGTGTAATTTGTCAAAATTCCTTGAATTTCTACACTACAATTGTTAGACCTTTTGTAGCCTAATTGTAATTATCATCTTCTTTCATAATGCCAAAGTAGCACAGTTTAGTTTGAAATCAGCACTAAAGGAATATTGTTGTGTTAAGGACTATATGTGACTGGACAGAGAAAAAGGAAAGGATGGTTAGTGCTTGATCCATTTATAGACACTATTAATAGATGCAAGTTGTCCACCCATTCAAGTGTTTTCTTCTCACAAACACATTCACTCACATTCATTTTGAAAACAGAGGGAGTTCTGTTTGCGGGAAGGGATCTAATGCAGCCCCTTTTCCCTTTTTTTGTCTACACCAGACACACAGTATCCTCATGCCAAAACAAGTAAACAAACAACATCAGAGGACAAACTCAGCCGTGAAATTTACCGCCGCACTCATGATTATGAACAGTGGCGTGCACAGACATTTTGGGGAGCAGGTGCTCAGTGCAAAATAATGGCACTTTGTGCAGCATAACAACAAGGCATAAGGCTACTTTTTCTGCAGGCAATTGGGAATCTCTGAGCCAAATAACAAAATATTTATTTTGATGGATGACCAAATGATTTTATGGTAAATTGTACACAGACATATATAGAAGTCATATATAGAAGTCATAAGACCAGGGGGTTCATCAACATGCATGATATGTTTTTCTACTTGAATCAATTTGCTTTAGCACAACAATTGATTAAGTTGACGGCAAGAAAATTTACTTTTACATGCAAAAAAGACATTTTAGTGAAAAAAAACATGCTTGCAACATCACCATGAGGTCCTCTCTTTCATGGCCAAGGGGAAATAAGAGGGGCTTGAAAACATCTCACATGACCAAAAATGTGTTCCATTGCCTAGATACAGGGGGTGTCTCACATTACCCGATGGCTCACATCCCCCCATTCTTCCCTACACTGTTAAAAAATTAAAAATAAAATAAAAAATCCAAAAGGGCACTTGATTGGTCCAGGGTGCAAAGTGCAGGTGCTCAAGCACCACTTAAGGTCTACCTGTGCACGCCCCTGATTATGAATGTCTATTTAAGAAGATTTTTTTCCTCAAATTAGATTCTCACAATAGCTGCTTCTCAAGTTGGCTCTAATTTCATGGCTCCAATGAACATCCCCAGCACTCCAGAAAGTGTTTGGACCGCAGCCTCCCTTGCATAGATAGCAACAAAGGGTTCATCATCTCAGGTCATGATTTTATGAAGGTTTTATACAAATGTGGATTATGTATCTTGTTTTAAGCTCCCTATCAGTGTCAGGACAATCAGTGTCATTCTATGTCTGCCCAGTGACGTTATGAACAGGGTATTATGTCCATACTAGGGATCAAAGCCGCCTGCTACATTACCCAATGAAGTAAAGACCCTGTAATAACGTTGAAAGTGATCTAAAAGCAGTCATGGATTACAGTCCCGAATTATGTAATCGCCCAGACCTTTAGTGACCTCCAGATAATGTGTGATTAATACACAATGTTGCTGCTGTTTTTGATGTATGACTTTCACTCTGCGGCATCACTGTCAACCATAGACTATATGAAAGCTGTCAACAGGATGAAGGCAAGTAAACAGAATTTCCCCTGAGGAGTTCATTATCCTTTTTTTTTTCATTTATTTATTGGGTTTTTCATTTTTAGGTACAACAAAAACACATACACAAGGAACAGGGGGGTATACTACAAAGCGAGATTAAGGGCTGAGCGAGGTCTGTTGAGTCTAAAGCGGTCTAAAGCCAGCATTTTCAGTATCACGAAAGGTGGCTCTCTTTTTACCTGGCTAGATCACCGTGGTAACAGAGGCTGCACGGCTAACCTGCCCAGACCAGTTTTTGTTGCAGAGTTTGAGTTTAAATTCGGCTCTTAGAGCGCTGCCCTTTAAGGAAACTACACATTTTGAAATCCCGCGGACCTGACTATATTGTCTGAGCGATACTTCTCACTGAGTAAACTAGTTAAATCAGTAAACTTATTGATCAGTAAGTAAATGAACAAAACGAGGCCGTGGCATAAGGCTTACATTAGTGTGAATTGTAACATCGCGCTGCGGCTTTTTGCCACATGCATAGTTATTGATGCAGAAAATTTAAAATAGCCTAGACCTATGCAGCGCCACTCTATGCTCTCACCTCAAATGATTTTACCTGGCGATCTACACACACTGGCTCTTAATGAAGCGTTCTATAAAATCACAGGTTGCAACATTATTTCACTGTAGGCTTCTTTCTTTTCATCAGTAGCGATTACAGTTGGGACGTGACAGGTGACAGCTGTCACAGTTCGGACATCGCTGCAGACTCGCAGGTTAAGCTTCTCACAGTAGATTCATATTTGTCCGGAAAATACAGACTACAGGTTTTGTATCTAGGCTATTTATTTTAATGGTATTTATAAGATGCAAATAAAGGGCTATTAGCCTAAATCAAAATCAAAATTGTATTAATTTTGATGTGGCCCAAAACTACAGTGGTTTTCCACATAGGCTATGCTATTCATTAGGGGACAGTGTCAGACTTAAATCAGATTATTAAGTGTAGGATTATCATTCAACTAGGCTAAATGGTGTACTGTTTAAATCCGAGTTCAACCGTTAATTGCTTTATAATGTCATTTAATGTCATTTATTTTACAGATCGTTCTCACTGCGAGAACGATCTGTAAAATAAATTAATCAATTCAGTAGCCCAATTTTCTGACAACATTCCACTCTCTCCTTATTTGCAGTAAGAGTTTTTTTCGGCTCTCTGTTTTCTGCTGTTCTGTGATAATTCAGACTGACAAACTCTTGTGAAGTCAGCGAAGTCAGCTGCTCGCAATCAGTCCGTTAGGATAAAGTTAGCGGCACAAGATCAGTCCAGTCAGTGCGGAAACAGAGTCAAATGACGGCCAAACGCCCCCTGTCATGGGGACGCGCACAGAGCCTGAAGCTGAAACCCTCGTTCAACACAAGAGGTTGATAACTGCCTTCGTGATACCGGTTAGCTCTGAGCGAGGGTATGTGTTATGTTGAACCAGATCAAAAAAAGAGAGCCGGGCTCTGTTGAGTTTGTTTCGTAGTATACCCCCCAGGTGTCTCCAAGTTCAAATAAAATCAAAACACATCATACAAAACATAATTAGCTTTCATACAGAAATGTGTACAAATACACAGGGCCGCCCATAAGGGGCAGAAAGTGGGAAGGCTTTCTAGAGCCCAGCCACTTGGGGGGCCCATGGTCTTTGGAAGCCAAGAACCTAACTAAACTAAACTTTATTTTTAGATATTTATGTCAATATCTATTCAAAGTTTACACAGAGCCGCGGCTTCGCTTACGGCCATTTAAAAAGCAGTAGAAAAGCAGAAATGTTCAAAATGTTTCAGATTGAGCACAGCGGAGTGTAACTGTTTCAAACATTATTCATCCTATAAACCCTTTGTGTGCCAAATGGTGACAAGATTGGGTTTTGATATTAAACAGTTTTGTCTGGATTATATTTCCTGAGTCGTTCCTGCTCACGGAAAACACATGTAGGCCTACCTGCTACTTGTGTCTGGGTGTCGTTGTGAAAAGTATTTGGACCCCATGAAAAAACAGGTTGGGTACCTTTTGTAGTTATTCTACATTCCATAGTTACTCTGTAATTTTCCTGAGTCTACAGTACAAACAGGTTTAAATTATCTCTCCCCATAACGTACGTTTTTGTGAAAAAGAATTTCCCTTTGGGGACTATAACTTCTAAAGGCTTTGACATAAGTCTTCAGGTTGACACGACCAGCCAGGTCTGACCAGTTTTTCACAAACCTGGCCAATTGACCAACCAGCCGGGTCGTACCACAATGAAGCTGTCGAGCAGCATCATCCTGTTTTAAGTATTGCCGTAACCACCAAGGTCCCGCTTTCTGTATTGTTTCTAAAAATAAAAATAGACCTAAAAAAGTTCTTAATGCAAAGAAAGACACAAGTTGGAAATAATTGAAGAAACAGATTTGAGTTCAAAGATTAAGAACTTTTTTTGTAATGATTTCAGTGCTTTTGCAGTGATGAGAGCAGAATGAACTACGCCTAAATGTTGCAACCAAACATTGGCCAACTTCATAGTTTTGAGGGTAGGTTGGTTTGGTTATTCATGTAGAACCGCCTTTTTTCATTTGTGTGTGAAGAATTTGTTGTTGATGTTGTTTTTTAAGTGTTATTTATTTCAACAATACCACCAAAAGATTTCAAATGATTTAATGTCATGTGCAGAAATACAAAAAAGTGCAATATTTGGTGCAGATGTGCAATTAGTGTAAATGTATCTTACAAGAAACTAGTAGCATAGAAAATTTGCAAATTGTGAAAAAAACTATTTGCTTTAGTGAATACTAAAGAAGAACAATGTCTCTGTGTGAGCTGATTATCTTGTAGAGATCTGTTGATCTGTTAAAGGTCACATATTATGCTAAATGCACTTTTTAAATGTGTTCTAACATATCCATGGGTCCACGGTGTGCCTAGATACTGCCAAAATATCAAAAAAATAACAATCTCTCCTTTTCTCACTCTCCCCCTTTCTGAAACCCCTACCCCTCCCCCCCAATATACTCCAGTCAGAATTCTCGCCGACTATTACGTAATAGTCGGCACAGCCACATCCCCATATTTTCTTTATATGTCCATGCTTCCCCCCCAGAAACGTCCACCGTGCACTAGTCTATGATAACCCCACCCCCCCATTTCTTATTGGTCCACGGCCCCGAGATCCGATGGAAAATGTTCCAAGCGACAGCCATGTTGTTTTCCCCGCTAAGCGACAAGATGCCCTTAGTACAGCCTGAATGTTACATACACCAACACAGAATGCTTTTGCTCATACTCCACTTATTTATCTTAACCACAGCAGTCTATTAATGCCTCGTTTTTAATAACACAACGGATAGGAAGCTACCTGTGCTTTTTTTTTAAACGGTGAAACTAAAATAATAGTTTTTATTGGTAGTTTTGCCTGACTGGTGTATAGCTATTAGCTTTGGGACAAGCAACCAGCTTTTGCTCATAACACGCTGTTTATATTCCCCACAGCAGTCTGAAAATGACTCGTTTTTAACATGACAAAGGATGGGAAGATATTCCTGTAGAAATCACACTTTGAAGCTACTGTTTTCACTGGTTTAAATCGTCTGAGTCTTATTTTTAGCGTTAGCGTCCATGTAGCTTCGGTTGTAGCACCAAGTTTTGCTCCTAATACACTAACTTAGCTTTCCCCTTGCAGTCTAATAATGCCTCGTTTTTAATAACACAACGGATAGGAAGCTACCTGTGCTTTTTTTAAAACGGTGAAACTAAAATAATAGTTTTTATTGATAGTTTTGCTTGACTGGTGTATAGCTATTAGCTTTGGGACAAGCAACCAGCTATGGCTTAGCTCTGGGTAAACACTGTGTTCGCAGTCACGCAGTGTCTCTCTAGTATCGCGAGAGCACGGCAGAGACGGTGGGAGAGCCCCATGGACATATAAAGAAAGCCTGGCAGAGAGGTGGGAGGGGCCAGCCAGATCGCACAAATATAGGTCATCATGAGACCAGAGGACAATCAGGGTATAGAGGCTTGCTACAATAAATGATCTGAATGGGTTTTTCAGCAAACATCTAAAAAAATAAGTATTAGGGACTACTTAGACCATATAAAATTGACAGCAAAGTGCATAATATGTGAGCTTTAAACAATTGTGTGAGTGTAAGGGAATCAAAATAAATTGGTAGGTATGCTGGGCTAAATCAGAAATGTGCTACTATTTTAAAATAATAATGAGCCCTTGCTCCCCCAATTGTCCCTGCAAGTCCCTGGTTGATAAGGTAGTTAGTCTCTCTACAAATACATGTACAGTTGTGGTCAAAAGTTTACATACACTAGTGAAGATCATGTACGCTATGGCAATATAGGGTTTTCAATAAACTCTACAACTCTTATTTTTCTGTGATGGAATGATAAGGAGCACATATTTCTTTGTCACAAAAAACAATCATGAACATTTTTTCTTTTATGAATTTATTATGGGTCTTTTGAAAATGTGACAAAATCTGCTGGGTCAAAAATATACATACAGCAATGTTAATATTTGGATAAATGTCCCTTGGCCATTTTCACCTCAATGAGGCGCTTTCGGTAGACATCCACAAGCTTCTGGCAAGCTTCTGGTTGAATCTTTGACCACTCCTCCTGACAGAATCGGTGCAGTTCAACTACATTTGTTGGTTTTCTGAGTCGGACTTGTCTCTTCAGCACAGTCCACATATTCTCTATGGGGTTTAAGTCAGGACTTTGGGAAGGCCACTCTAAGACCTTAATTCTAGCTTGATTTAGCCATTCCTTCACCACTTTTGATGTATGTTTGGGGTCATTGTCCTGTTGGAACACCCAACTACGTCCAAGACCCAACTTTCTGGCTGATGATTTTAGGTTTTCCTGCAGAATTTGGAGGTAGTCTTCCTTCTTCATTATTCCATTTACTTTCTGTAAAGCACCAGTTCCACTGCCAGCAAAACAGGCCCACAGCATAATACTACCACCACCATGTTTGAAGGTAGGTCCGGTGTTCTTGGGGTGAAAGGCCTCACCTTTTCTCCTCCAAACATATTTCTGGTCATTGTGGCCAAAAAGCTCAATTTTTGTTTCGTCTGACCACAGAACTTTCCTCCAGAAGGCCTCGTCTTTGTCCATGTGATCAGCAGCAAACTTCAGTTGAGCCGTAAGGTGCCGCTTCTGGAGTAATGGCTTCCTTCTTGCACGGCAGCCTCTCAGCCCATGGCGATGTAGAACACGCTTGACTGTGGACACTGACACATGTGTTCCAGCAGCCTCCAACTCATTGCAGACTTGCTTTTTGGTGGTTCTTGGTTGACTCTTGACCAACCTGACCAATTTTCTCTCAGCAGCAAGTGATAGCTTGCGTTTTCTTCCTGATCGTGGCAATGATACAACTGTGCCATGCACTTTATACTTACAAACAATTGTTGATCTTGGGACCTGCAACTGCTTTGAAATGGCTCCAAGGGACTTTCCTGACTTGTTCAAGTCAATGATGCGCTTTTTCAGATCCGTGCTGAGCTCCTTAGACTTTCCCATTGTAGTATTTCTGGCTGAGTCTAGTGAATGTGTCAAACAAGCCCTATTTACATGGACTGAAAGAAGTCACCAGCTGGAGTCAATCATAATCACTCGTAAGAAGTTAGGAGGCCATGCCAAAAAGCAAATTGGATTGAAACAACTTTTTCTACATCACCAAATTGGTAATTCAAGGTGCTGTATGTATATTTTTGACCCAGAAGTTTTTGACACATTTTCAAAAGACCCATAATAAATTCGAAAAAGGACCATTTTTCATGAATGTTTTCTGTGACAAAGAAATATGTGCTCCTTATCATTCCATCACAGAAAAATAAGAGTTGTAGAGTTTATTGAAAACCCTATATTGCCATGGCATACATGATCTTCACTAGTGTATGTAAACTTTTGACCACAACTGTATGTGTTTATTGAGGGATGAGCGCACTCACACTCATTGTTGATAGGAGTAATGGGTAAGGGGGGCCCATTGACTAGAGGTTTTCAGGGGCCCAGCCATTTGTGTGGGCAGGCCTGCGGGGAACATAACGTCTTTGAGCCAGATTAGAATTGATGGGAGATTAGGGGATTTCCACATAAGTAAAATACGGCGTCTTGCCAGAAGGGAAGTGAAGGCTAATGTTTCTGATTGTAAGGCTGTAATATGGGGTTGTTGAGCTGGGGTTCCAAATATTGCAATGAAGGGGTCTGTTTTTATTTGGGCTCCTAGAACCTTTGTCATGATTGGAAAAAAAGTCATTGGGCATCAGAGTGGATGCAGAGGAAAACTTAAAATGGCGCCTAAATTGGAACCATATCCTCAGAGTAGATGGCACAATAGAATTTTTAGGGAAACTAGAAGGGTTAATGGGCAATGAAGATGTGAGTAAAGCCGGTAGTGTAGAGGAGCATTATCCTTTTTAAAATTAGTTGTGAAATGTCACAGTAAATTCACTGTTGGAAGTGTTGATTGCTGGTATATTGTCATCAGGTAAATCGGCACCTCCTCATTTCGGCACTTGGAATAGTGATGATCAGAGTCAGGATTGGACAGAGCCGTTACACTGAAGCTCTCAACATGGTCCGCACAGAGACCGGCAAAGGCTGTTTGTGAATTTTTATTGAAGCAGCTACGAGTAACATTTAAATATCTTTTAAACAGCCTCACGTTTCCTCTGATAATCATAAATTACCTTTAACAGCAAAGAAATACGTTTTTATATAGTTTTTATTACTGCGTTTGGTCTGGTCACACACCCAGTCCGATTTTTGGTTCACCCGTGCAGCCTCTATGGTCACATATCCGTATTTGTCGCAGATTTCAGTGTGGCGCAGCAACGCGATTTGAGAAGCCTATCCCTCCAGGTGAGGGAAGGGGAGCGGGAGCCTTGTTTGAGACAGTTATTTGTCATCATAATGATTGATAACGGGGCTGAACCATCAAAGAAAATGCAATGAAGAAAAGCTAAAAGGGAGAGTAGTAGACAGGCGGGAGGGCGTTGCCAAGCAACGTATACACAATTTCACGGAAGCGAACTAGACTGCAGTGTTTTCTCCCAAATGAATGAGCGGTACTAAAACAAAGTTTACTTTGCTTCACCATCATCAGAAATAGTCATTATTTACAACAACATAACACATTACCTCATCGTGATCCATACTAACTGCCGTCTCTCGTTCATTCGCTTTCTGTGAAGACACGGAATCTTTCAGCTCCGTGAGAGGTGACACTGCATCAACTCATTGCAATCAGGTGTGTGTAGCACTGACTGGCATTAGATGATGCTGTGTCACTAACCACTCTCACGGAGCCGAAAAGAGTCCGGTGCCCTCACACTTTCAACACACGGACATGCACTACATTGCTTCCTGATCATTTGAATCTCGCACCCCCGGCACGAGCTAGAAAACAGCTTCACGACAGCTGGCGTCGTAAAAATACTACCGCTTTTGTTCAAAGGGGCCGCCAACGGACAATTTTACTCGTAGTGGCTTTAAATGTATTTCTTTTTATTATTATTTGTGTAAATGTTGCGGACAGGTGCGGACCAAGGGGTGTCTGAAAGTTATCCCCGGAGGGATAACCACTAAATCGCAAAGCGACTACAGGGAAGGGGAGAAAACAAAAATGCACAAAGCTGTAAAGGGCCACACAGGCTACCTTTTAATAATACAAACTAAAGCAACAACAAAACCACCGCTGCCAAGGGTACACAAGTAAAACAGTTGACTTTGCAACACAGAGCGCACTCGGAGACAACCTCTCACTACCTCTGAAGGTGAAACAATGAGCAGCACAGAGCACTGGGGTCAAAGGGCATATATAACCTCCACACACCTGGGCTCAATCAGCCAATCAGTGCCACACACACCTGATTGCAGTGAGTGAATCAGTCACCATTCTCAAAGAGGCGAAAGATTCTGTGCCCTCACAGGGCTGAGATCCTCCGTGTCCTCACAGTAACAGTTAAAAATCAGCATCTTGACATTGTCATTTCGAACATGTTTCAATGCAAACATTTGGCTAAGTATGACAGATCCACTAGTGTGGCCGATCAGTTGTGTTCCATAGTTAAAAGTGAAAAAATAAAATAAAAATAACACATATTTGCTTCACTTAAGGTGAACGTTTGGAGCACAACCTAATACATTGGTGTTAGATGGGGAATCACTACAGTTGCTGTGTTTCATGCAGTGTACTTTTGGTGGTTTGTCAAAGCCCAGTTGTAGTGCTTGCTTTGTTTGACATGATTTCTTGAGGTTGACCTAGGTGGTCACATCATGGATGTCCATGTTCATGGGCAGTAGAAAGCATTAAACCGACAACCTTTTCGCTCCTGGAAGGCATGTGGAACCAATCTGCTAACACGCTGGCCAGAGAAAGAGGCGAACTCTGTCTCCACTGGCAAAGGTCACCGGCTGAACACAGGCCCCTGTTATTGAAGGCCCTTTTGTCAAAACCACCACAATAAACAAGCGAGCCATTCTCAGATCTGCTCTACTGTGCTTGAGTTGCATGAAAACAAGCGTGACTATTTTAATTGTAATTAGAGGGAGAAAATAGGTGTAGGGGACTGAGCCAATCCTAGAGAGTGAATGGGTGTGTGTGTGTGTGTGTGTGTGTGTGTGTGTGTGTGTGTGTGTGTGTGTGTTTGTCATTTTGTGGTGCAGTGTGTGAGTCTATTAGTGCATGTGGATATACTCCTTGTGTAGCTGTCCAGGGCAAGCACTGTCACAGGCCCTTTCATTACTCCCTTTTATGTGCACAGTGAAGCTGTCATGACTGACACTTCATGAAACGCCGCTTCAAAACGGAGCAGTCAAAGGCCGTAATTGTAGGGTGTTTAGTCATACAGTACAGTTACTCCATTAGTTAGTGTGAGAGTGTTCCAGAGGGGTTTATTCCACATTTATTCAGTCGCCGCTTCATTAGTATGACTCACATCCTGACATTTCATTGCCTGTGTGTCATCATACTGTCATCTCAGCCACTTAAAAACCTGTGTTAAGCCCGGCTGCTCAGCAAGGCTTTGAGCAGCGTCCTCGCCAATGTTTAATAAGGCCGGCATGTGAACACTGTATGAAACACTGGACACCAACACCTTGCTTGAAGTATAATACTGAATGTTCTCCCTCCAAAAAGTTCCCCTGTTAAGTGGGCTCTATAATTGGTGAAAATGACACTTTGCTAGAGCTAGGCATCAGTTGGTTAGATCAGTCTAGAGGTTTTAGGTCCTGTGTTTACTGCACTATTAATACATTAGGATTATTTTTTCATGATCATGCAAGGTGTGTATATGTATATGATTTATAAAAGTATATGAGAAACAGTCACAGTTTAAAGAAATTAGGTCTCTAACCAAATTTTTGAAGTGTTTCCAGTTTGAGATTTCTTTGTACATTATCAACATTTGTCTTAAAGCTGGGGTGGAGGTTTTGGGGAGAAAATGGCAGAGATTCGAATTCAAATACCTCAACCGCTCCACTTGTTATCTTTGGTCCCTCCCCTATAGTCCCTCCCTGACACGCTCTACACCAACAAAGTCGTGACAAAGCAAAGTGAATGGACAGTCCCAACAGCCAATAAGAACAGAGAATCGGAGCCTCGCTCAGATCAGAAATCATATACCCCAGCTTTAAGGGAAACCTGAATATGTGTACCAAATGGAACAGCAGTCCATCCAGTAGTTGTCGAAACATTTCTTTCAAAACCTCTCACTAAGAGGACCTCCAGTCATTAGGATAAGGTTGATTTTTTTTTCTTCTTCTGATATCGATACAACAAATGAGATTTAAAAAAAATACAACCCCAATTCCGAAAAAGTTGGGACGTTATGTACAATTTGAATAAAACAGAATGTGATTATTTCCTAATCATTTTCGAGATGTATTCAATAAACAACAAATAATCAGTTGAAACGGATAAACTTTATTATTTTTGTAAATATACACAAATATACAATGTGAAAATTGCAACACGTATCAAAAAAGTTGTGTACCACTGTTTTACATCACCCTTTCTTTTAACAACAGTGAGTAAGCGTTTGGGAATTGATTTCCCATTCTTGCTTGAAATACAACTTCAGATGCTCAACATTCCTGGGTCTCCATTGTGATATTTTGTGCTTCATAATGCACCACCTTTTTTCAGTGGGAGACAGGTATGGACTGCAGACAGGCCAGTCTACTACCCGCACTCTGTTCCTGCAAACCAAGCTGTATTAAGACGTGCAGAATGTAGCTCAGTATTGTCTTGCCTAAATAAGAAGGGCAGTTCCTGAAATAGACATTGTCTGGATGGCATCATGTTGCTCCAAAACCTGTTTATACTTTTCAGCATTAATGGTGCCTTCATACATGTTCAACTTACCCACTAACCCACACCCATACCATCACAAACTCTGGCTTTTCAACTTTGTATTGAGCCCGGAGGACACAAATGGTAAATCGACTCCACTTATATTGCGCTTTTCCCTGTTTTTTACAGTGATTTACATTGGTTTGTACGCATTCACCCAATCACACATTCATACACCGATAGCATCAGCTACCACGCAGGGTGCAAGGCAAGCTAACTATCAGGAGCAATTTGGTGTTCAGTGCCTTGCCCAGGGACACTTTGGCATGCGGTGGGGAGACAGGGGAACAAACCACCGACCCTGCAAATCATGTCATTTTTTAATGCAGTGCTACCTGAGGTCATGGGCATTACATTTTAAATTTGTACCTTGCCCCCACTAGAGAGATTCCTCTGGTTTGTCTAATATTCTAATTATATTATTGATTGTAGATGGTGAAATCCTTAAATTATTTGCAGGAATGTTGTTTTGAAACTTTTGGACTGTTTTCCTCTGCAGTTATTCCCAAATTGGTGGGTCTCACCCCATTATTGCTTATGAAGACTGAACCTTTACGGGCTGCCTATTTATATTCATTCATGATAATAACACCTGTTACCAGTTAACATGTTTATGTGAGTAATGTTCCAAACAAGTATTTTATTTATCATTCTAAAGCTTTCCCGATCTTTTAATGCCCCTGTCCTAACTTTTTTGAAATGTGTTGCAATTTTTAAATTGTATATTTGTGTATATTTACAAAAAACAATAAAATGTATCAGTATAAACAAATACTGTATATCAGGGGTGCCCACACTTTTTCAGCTTGTGAGCTACTTTTAAAATTACGTCAAGAAGATATACTTACTGTAAAAATGGAAAACCTATATTTATTTAAACATATATTGATCATTCTTTATATGTACAATATAAATTGGTGTACTTTGCTTAACTGCATGAACCCATATTGCCAGGCCCGCCTCAACCTGCCATTAGGCCCTGGGCTGAGAGGTTCCACAGCCTCCCTGAGTGGCCGTCTTACAACCAAAAATTTGCAATATTTCTTTTGATTAATAAACAAATAATTTTAAGGTAATACAGTATTTCTCACAGGAATATGGGAGACTGTGTTGGGGACTCGGGACCTTCTAGGGGGTTCTGGGGGCATGCCCCCCCCGGGAGAAAAATTTGAACCTTTTAAAGTAAAATGTATCAATCTGGTGCATTTTGAGAAGAAAACTAAGGCTAAATCATCTGTTTCCTATGTGAGTATTATTTTCTGGAATAATTTGGAGACACAGAATTAGGAAGCCAAAGATTAGGAGCCTATATTGAACCAATTGAAAAAATAATAATAATAATCTACAATTTTTTTATTTTTTTACTTTATTGAAAGACTGCCATGCGATCTACCCACAATGCCTTATGTCGATCGCGATCGACGTAATGGGCACCCCTGCTGTATATGATATATTTGTACTGTTATTTATTGAATGCATCTCGAAAAGGATAAGGAAATGATCACATTCTGTTATATTCACATTTTACATAATGTCCCAACTTTTTTCGGAATTGGGGTTGTACATCATATTTGATGACATTTATCATGGGTTGTTAAACTCAATTATCCTTTGCTAAATTCACACATCCCATAATCCCACGTCAAAGTGTGTATAGTTATAATTTTTTATATTCAAAATACACCATAATAAAAATATTAGATCGTACTGCCCCATCCTACGTGCTATAAAGACCCCATAAACGTACTGTACAGTTTGTTTACAAGATATATTCTCCCCTTTACCACAGACAAAGCCTGATCGTACTCAACCCCCCCGCCCCCCACATCCCTACATTTGCTTCAGTCAAACGATTTATGTCTAATTACCGGTTCTAAGCTCTGCACTTCCTCTGACAGGCTCCATATTAGAAACCAAATCTTATAATTAACCCATCCTCTCACATGAAAGTAATGGCAGTGCTCTGCCCTGACAGAGGCCCGTGTTGATAGCTCTGTCATCTCAGCCCAGCCCAGCCCAGCCCTCCCCACCACCACCACCACCACCTCCACCGCTGCCTTTCTAAATATCCCAGCAGTTTTAGGAAAGATGAGCTGGCTAATGGACTGCTCACTGCTGGAGAGGAGTGAAGAGATTGACCTTGAGGGGTTTTTCTAGTTAAGTTGTGTGAAATATAAAAAAAGATGCACTACATGAGGGTTTGAGTCTGTTCTGAAAATTGCTTCACAAATAACTGAATCCCTTAGCTAAGAATGATTGAAGTTTGTTTGAATTCGTATTTCATACATTTATTTCTAATTAATGTTGAGGAACATACAGGACTGTTCACAATTTTTGCCTTGAACTTTAAATTGCAGCTGACACTGAAACCCTGTATAATGATATTTTATTTTGTACACAAATGGGGCACGGAGACAATAATTATGATACAGACAGTAGTAAAACTTAAAATGAGTCTCAAATAGTCTTCCTTTAAAAAAAAACATCTATTGACCATATAACTGAAAACGGATCGTAAAAAATCAGAATGAAAGAATGTATATTTTACTCTCACAAATATAGGAACTGACCATATTAGCCTTGCAAGTCTGTTTACGTTTCAATGTTCATTTCTAAATCATAATTTACATCTGTAATTACGCATACAAATTGATTTTATATTTAACATTATTCTATTACATGTACAGTATCCTATTTCACTACAGTTATCATTCTTATCGTTATATATATATATACAGTATTCAATTTTTTTATTATTAATTTACTACCATATCTCTACTCTTTTGTCTACATAGTTTCCTTGCACTATTTTTGTTTGTTTGTTTCTCAGGTGTTGCTCTCTTCACTTGTATTTTTTTCTTTGTCCTATTGCATTGTTGAGAGGAGCCTGAGGACGAGGAATTATAATAATATGACAAACGTCTTGAATCTTGGATCTTTTGTTTGTTTGTTTATATGGTACAATTATCGTCTTTTACGTACATCTTTCTGGCTTTGGCACTTTTTGCTTCATTCAATTTAGTTTCAGTCTACAAAAAGTGCTGGACAGTTCACTCAGTTAGATGAGTATGTTGATAATTATTTTTTTTAATGAGGTGATTTCTCGAGTTTGAAACGACACTTGTGTGAAAGTTGGCCTTCCTTCAGATTACTGCCACCGCTGACTGATATAGTGGAGGTCTGGGAGTAGATTAGTGCTGCTGAAGGAGCTTGTTGACATCAGATGGCATGAGAACTATGAATCCACACACAAGGCTCAACGGAGGAGCTCAAGCAAACCTGCAGCGGGCACGTAGCAAGGGGGAAAAACAAATAAACTAAGCCCAAAGCAAGTATCCCCACAGTTGGCATGTTCCCATAGACATTTGGTAAAGAGGGAGGAAAGATACAAGAACATTCTGCTTATCAGAAAAAAATGACTTTTCTCAAACTATTTGCTAATGGTAAAAAATATCTATTAAGACATCAAGCCAATTCTAATTCAAATGAATTGACAATAAAAATAGTAGCAAATACAGCTGTGCAATTATATCAAGTTATGATGACACATTCTTGAACCAGATCTGCTCATTCTAGCTCCTTCCATTATGCTGCATTGTAACAATGCTCTGTTCAATTGGAACAATTTAGAAACAATCCCCTGCCTGCCTTAATTGTTTTAGGTTAAAAAAATAAAAGTAATTTTTGTATCCGGGTATGCGACTCAAGATGGTAAAAGAAACATACAGTCCAAATCACAGATGGATAATAATAGTAATCACAATGACAGCAAAATCCACTCAGCATCAGATTGCTCGGTAATCCCACAGTAAACTCTGGCTAAAACCTGAGTGAGTCAGTATTATTACAGATAATCCCCTGGACTGGTTTGTATGACGAGCTGGTGAACACAGGTCTAAAGGACAAACACACACAAGCACGCACGCACACACACACACATGCGCACACACCATTCTGTTTTCAAAAATGATTGCATTTCAGCCATTGTCTCAGTTTTAGCAGCCACACAGATCACAATACAACAACAGGTGTATATAATGTCACTGAAAGACTGTTTCTGCTTTATTGCTGCAGAGCTGACTGAATACAATAACTAAATGTACATTACAGCACATTATTACACTTGTGGAGGGATTTTCTGAACGTTTAGAATTGTTGCTTTCCATGAGTTTAGTCAAAAGCAGTGATTACTTAAAATGACCTGTTACAAGTGATTACTGTGCCAAACAGCACTCATTGACCCAGTTACTGCTGTGAGCAGCCTAACCTGGACTTGGATATTCTTTGTTATTGGACTTAAGATATATTGTTAATTTACAGAGAAACGCATACCAGGGATTTAATAGATAAATTATATTGTTATTAAATGTAACTTTTATAAAACATATTGTGTTAAAATATAGTGCGGTTTGACCAAATGTTATTTTAAAAGCCTGCAACTCTGCTACTGACATCGCTAGACACTGAAACAATCAGAAACCTGCTGAATAGATGTTCCAAACGGCCATCATTCTGTATGATGATGGCTCACACATGCAGCCCAGTCCAATCCAGAATTTCTCAGTTGTAGGAGGTCACTGAAGTTTCCCCCGACCTTTTAAGCAGTTTGCTTTAAATATCTCAAACTTTTTTCTAAACCCCTCTCAGCTCCCACTGATGTGGCAGCTGCCAACATACACATAAACACAGCCTTAGAATCACAGGAGAGCCAAATACTTGAACTGAGGTTACCATGCTCATCCTTGCTTGCTTTTTAAACAAGCAAAGAGAAAACACCCACCTTCCAACCCTAAAACCCCCCCCCCTAGCAGCCCAGTCCAGGAGCGCTGCCAGAAGCGGCCTAACGCTAAACATTCACAGCGTCGGGGCAAGAGAAAGCAAACTCTGGGAAAGGTACGGGGATTGACGTCAGAGAGAGCCACATGTAAGAAATTCCTTGGTAATTACTGGGGAATGCGCTGGCTTATTGTATAAAAAACATGTTCTGGTTCATATTCATCATTTTTAAAAGGTGGGTCTTTGTTTTAAAGCCCATGCTGCCTATCAGTGTTGAAATATCTCCCTGTTTCTTCCACTTCAGCCTGCTCCATTATTTCACATCCTCCTTATTTACCAAGGATTTTCTTTTCCTTTTTACCCTTGCAGTTCCAATTTCTTTCTCCTCGTTCTGCTCCTTCAACCCACCATATTCCTCCTCCTCCTCCTCCTCTTCCTCTGCTTCTTGTGTGAAGTCAGGCTGAAGTGTTTGGATTATTTCTGCTGACCAACTGGTCCTGGTTGCTGCACCTGTTATTCCTCCTTCTAGGAATTCCGAGCAGTTCCGGATGGACACACACATGGCTTATGTTTTCACAACAGTTTGAAACTGGACTCAACTTGTGAGGCGTACTCTTTGCTGTGTTGTGGGCTCGCCTATCCCCATAACAATATTTGTTTAACACCTAAAAATAAGTTATATCTTCAGGTTTTTGCAAGTTGCTTTTTATATTTTGGGAGTTCTCTTCTAATACAAAACCTTGGGTTTGGACAAGAAAAGGAAAGGGAGGGTTTAACTGACAAAGAACTATAGTTCCACACACAAACAATTATATTAAATGTGAAGGGTATGAAGGAAAGCATAATGAATGGTGGTTAGATATTATACACTGCAGTATATGACTACTGGCTCGTAAAAGAGTATAGCCACTGATTGTGAACTGCTTACATCATGTGAAGTTGTTCGGATTTTGACATAGTGATACAAGTGGTATAGTATAAAACTTTGCTTTTAATAAAACTTTTTATTCATGTTTTTTTCTTCTATTCAACTTTTTGCAATTCGTAAACGCGCATCTGCTCCTTCTCCCTTATTGAAAACAATTCCAGAACTACATGTATTGTTTATTTGCTGCTGGATACCCGTTCAGTGGAAGGGGACTTTAAGTAATAGAGATTTAATGGTGTTTTCATTCATGTGTATGGTTTAGATCATACACTTGTGAAAGGTTACAGTTCTGTAAACCATCAAACGACATGTACTTGGGATGCTTTGATACGTCTGCAGTCACTAGCCCCTTTTACACAGCCAGTGAAAGCCGGGAATATGCCGGCCTTTCGGCCCTCCCCCCAGCTGTGTAAATGCGACAGTTGCGGAACGAGGGAAGAAAGGTGCGAGTGATCGTTCCGGGAATTTTACTACCTCGGGGGGTAGTAAGATTCCCGACACGATCAGTTCCGCCTCTCTGTTTAAATGCTCCAGCTTGTTGTTGCGGAACAGGGGGGCGTTTGACGTTCCATAGTCTACGTTCTAAACATGCGACCATGTTAGCAGTTGAAGGACGTGTGTTTAACATTAACCACGGCGGCCTGATGTCCCGTAAAAATCACCAAATAAAAGGAACGGTGTATAATCTAGCTGATCATAAGGTCCGTTGTTCAATCCAAACCCCCGCGCTTCATTTTGCAGAGTGTATGAGTCTATTTCTGCCCAGGAGAAGTTGTACAATGGAAAGCTAGGCTAGGCTAAGTAAGGGATAAAGTATAGCGAACGGGTCACTTGCTAGAAATAAAGACCGACAAGCTGAAGCAGGAGCCCGACGCGCAGCGGAGGGCTCTTGTTCAGCTTGAAGGTCGACCTAGTAACGGGGAATAGTCTGCTCGCCCCGCTAGACTGTCTGCTTCAGCTGACTGAAGGCTCCGGCTCAGCTGTTAGCCACAGAGCTACTGTTTTGCTAACACATTCCGCCGCCGCTATTATTATCCTAAGTCTAAGCGTATATCCACACTTTATTTCTGTCTACAGTAACGTGACTTCACACACTGTGTGTATGTGTATGTCTGATTGGCAGATCGCTGCCCTCACAAAGAGACTCGCTCACAACCAACCTGTCACACACACACACACACACAGAGGTGAAGCGGTCGGATTGATTTAGTCAGTTTGGTTAACTGTCCCAGTGATGTTGGACTCAGCGCGTAGCGAGATCAACTGGCACATCGTGGGGACAGTAAAATACGGCCCTCTTACTGCAAGCTCCAGCACTTCTGCTCTCAATTCACCGGCCATTGTTGTTGTTGTAAAGCAGCTGACCGGCGCGGCGCTAAATGTTTACGTCACACCTGACGCTGTTTACAAGCACCTCTTTCATTCCGGAGCGCTGTGTAAAAGGGACTACTGATGCGCCAGCAGGCCGGCGTTGCTTGGTTCTGTGTAAATAACACAGAAGCAAGCAAAGCCGGCATATTGGAGTGATGTTGTTCCGTCAATATGCCGCAATCTCTGTGTAAAAGGGGCTAGTCAGTATCCACTTTGATAAGCTTTTGCCAAGCCAGGCTAAAAGTGGAACACTGTGTCTCTAAATTCTCATATATTGGGAATGAGAATTTAGTGGACAGTATAAGCGTTCTATTGGCAAAGATTAGTGTTGAGTGGGTTCATGTTGGAGGAAGGAGTGTGATTTTGAGGTGTGATATGGTTTCACACACACACACACACACACACACACACACACACACACACACACACACACACACACACACACACACACACACACACACACACACACACACACACACACAGGAAGTATTTGTGCTGAAAATGGAAGCAGGGGGGAAACTTGAGGATTTGTGGAGGCTTCCATATCAACAATGCTTTTGAAGCCTTTTTCTTCCTCCCTCTGGATGCATTTTATTAGAGGGGGATAGCTAGCTGCATAGGAAGTACATGAAACAAAACCGAGCTGACTGATATAGTCTGAATGTACAAAATGTCTTTCCCAGAAGTTAGTGGAGACCAGACCAGAGATAAACAACTTTAAATATCAGAGCTGTGTGTCGTTGGCCCTTTGCCCTGGTAGCCATACGTTAATAAGCGCAGCTTTCAGTAACTTGGAAATAAAGTAATGCCTCTGGAGTATGATAGAACTTCATAGAAGCATGACATGTTATGAAATGTACTGCGTCACGTAAGGACACAAACAACACGCACACATGCACACAGAGACACAAACTTATCACGGGCCTCAGTCACATACACACACACACACACACACACACACACACTGTCATCCAGCAAACTGGTGGCTGCAGCACACACTTAACGTGATTCAACATGACTTGACATGCTGGGAATCACACCAATGTTCCAGGCATGGACACACACCGCTAACATTGTTCTAGTGAAAAAAAGCTTAAGACACAAATGGTGCAATACAGTCGTTTGCAGTTTTTTGTGTCCGGTATCAATTTGTCTCACTCTCTATAACATGTTCACCATTTCTTTATGCAAAAAAGTAAAAACTCAGTGCCCAAAAAACTGTACAGTAAATTGGGGTAATTTGGGGCAACATATTCAGATTCAGCAGTGGAGGAGGGTCAATTCAGCACTTGAGAGGGCGCTAATAAGTCGTTTGGTCTCTTTCACTTTTGTACGGTTCAGATTTTCTCATGTTGCTTGCTGGCTGGGACCCAAAAAACATGTTATGTTGTCTGGGTATACATTTGGGATGTAGCCTGGGGAAACTTGTCAGCCTTTGAGCCTCTGACTCCATCTCTCTTATTCTAATGGTCAACAAAGCACCAAGGTCATAGAAGTTGTCTGGAAACATGGCCGCGACAAGTAATCATTTCTTCGGGTCATTGTCACATCAAACACGGATGTTTGGAATATTACGATTTGACAGTTTTGTCTTCACAGGAACTTGAACAGAGTGCGACCAAATTAGACTTCACAGACACACACACACACACACACACACACACACACACACACACACACACACTGCAACTATGTGTATATATTACAATATTTCTGGCCTGTTGCGTAAGCAGTAAGTAGAAACTACCATGTGAGGTCCACATGTGTACTGCTCTTCCAAACAGAAAGGCCCTTCTCTGTACCCAGTGACCCCTACACAGATGTCTCTGCTGCTTTTTAGTACACTTTCAGCCCTTTCAGCAGTGAAATACCACACACACACACACACACACACACACACACACACACACACACACACACACACACACACACACACACACACACACACACACACACACACACACACACACACACACACACACACACACACTTAAGTATCACAGTGATCTCCTGTCTCCCTAAGGACTTATCTGGTGTTGCCTGCCTGCTGCCAGACCACATGGCCTCTCTTTCTAAACAGTTATTGTTATTGTGTGAGGTGCAGTGAGAGTGACGGACTGGACCATCTGACCTTATAATCTTTAGCACAATACGTTGTCATTCTGCTGTGCTGCACTGTGGATGAATTCTTTAGAGGTCTAGTCGCTATTCTCAGTGTCAATACGTTGGGTTTATACAAGAGATGTATAGAAAATCACTATAACAGTCAATTTTAGTATGTAAGTGTTAATAATTTGTGTTTATCTTCCAGAATGCAGTTATTTTTATCTGTGAAGTGTGTGTATGAATGTACATGCATATGATATACAAACACAGAGTATGCATATCACAGTCTTGTAGGTTTAAAATGCCCTGAGAAAGTGCTGAGCAGTTGGTAACTATGGCCGCAACACCGACAAGTGATGTTTTAGACTGGTACTGATATCTGGGAGTTGAAAAAATAGTCTGATTTTCTTCACTTAACATATAACACAGATTTTTTTTTTTGTCTTTTTAAGAACTGTGACCAAGATGGACATTAAGAAGACATGTTATAGTTGAAAGAAGGAGGAACTTCATTTGCTGGGATGTCGGAGTTAAGGGGACTACCGTACATGTCCTCATAGTGAATCAAAATGCTGACAGTCTGTGTGTGCCCCGAACTATGAAACATACGATCAATATATACTGTAGATTGTTTGTTGTAAGGAATTGTGTTCTACCAAGGTCAACCTTCCCTTATCTATACTATTGGTGGATACATCTGGCAGTGGTTGTGCCAATGGAGATGCTGCTAATAACAAGGCAGCAGGACATATTTTACAGCCTTGCACCCACCAGTGTCTTTTGGGGTTCAAGGGCACACTGAATTACAGAATCAGGTTAGAGTGACTTTGTATCAAACTCCAGTCTGGTTATGAACATTACTAATACCATGTTAACCAATTATTTCTAAAGACTAAAATAGATTCAAATTAAATCTCAATGACAAAGCGTCCAACTTTTGATAATAATTTATGACATTGCGTATTAAAGGAAGAACCAGCATTTCTAGATAATGCTTTTTTCGGGGTCAGAATCAGTGAATATCTCCTCACGAGGTATGTTGCTAGCTATGGTGACCCCTTTGTTTACATACCCTCTGTTTACATACACGTCTACAGAGCCTAGGATGTGTATTAACACTGGATTTTTTTACAGGGCACATTAAAGTATGGAGAGGTAGCAGATTGTGAGATATTAAGTGATTTTGACCAAAAAGTGATTGTGACAACAAGCGTTTTTCTGAATCACTGACTCCACCTTTAACCTGTAAAAACTAGGGCTGTCAAGCGATTAAAAAAAATTATCTAATTAATTACAGGCTCTGTGATTAATAATCTAAATTAATCGCATACTTATATGACACTTTTATACCTGTTTGTAAACAACTGTATAGCCTACTACAGTTTGTTTCTCTGTCTCTCTCTCTCTCGCGCGCGCGCTCGCTCTCCGTCTCTCGTAACTTCTGTCTCCTCCCCTCAGCCAGCTTTATACATGAACTAGCGCCGAATTTTCTCAAAAAATGGAGCAGACAAAATTACGACTTTCCATCTCCCACAACAGACAGCGCTGCACTGCCACCATTTCGTAGCCTACTCATAGGCAAAAATATTGACACACACACACACACACACACACACACACACACACACACACACACACACACACGGGCGGGTGCTAGACAGCTAACAAACAAAATTGGAGGAAGATTGAGAGATAGGCCTACTGTTTTGAACCTAGCCTACATTGTTGCACCCACTAAATCAATAATGCACGGACACTGCGGAGAATTAAGTAAGATGTCTTCCTACCTTCATGCATCCCATAAACCGTCCATAGAGCCCTCGAGTCGGCCCCTTTCCCCTGCTTCTCTCTTTACCTTTCTCCCTTTAACCCACGCGCCCGGCCCGGCGAGCTACAGGTGCAGCTCCGCACCACTTTTGCACCGGGTCAAAGGGCATTATAGAAGTGCGATTAATCTGCGTTAATTTTTTTTAATCGCGCTAATTTTTCTGTGATTAATTAATCGAAATGAACGCGTTAATTTGACAGCCCTAGTAAAAACATTTCATTTAGTTTTCAAGGACATGACAGATATCTCATTTTGGAATGAGTGTCCTCATCCAGTATCAAGGCTTCCCAGCAGGTTATCTAGTGGTCTAGTAGTAGCGGTGACAGGTTGGCGTGGCTGGCACTCTCTCACACTGGCTCAGAGTTTTGGTTGTAGCAGAAGGGCAATTTTGGTGGAGCCTCGGCAGACAGGATGGCATAGTTGGCAGAGGTTGGATGGTGGCAGAGCTCTGTGGCTGATATGGAAGAGCTCAGAATACACCAGTCTGAGTTATAGTGGAGCAGCCAGGTTGGCGTGGCTGGCATGCTATGGTGACTGGAAATGAGGTGCCCAGAACACACTGACTTGGCTCCTTCCAAGGTCTACAGTATAGCCTGAGGAAAGGTGTGTATTTGTGTGAGTACATTCAACTGTGCACTGTGTGCCGTAGGAGTGCACAAGTGCAGTTTTTTCTCAATGCTCTGCTCTGTGTATATCTTACATCATGGAAGGGTTCTCCTCACCATTGAACAGAGGGTGTGTATCCACTGAAGCGGGCACTCCTGCTTCCTGTTAGCCCTCTGTGCCAACTTGTCTTTCTGCCAGTCGTCGGTAACTTGGCACTCTGTCTCTTCCTTTTTCCATGTGGTGATCACGTATGTCTATCCACAAGGAAGTCTGTCCATACGTCTAGGCTTTTGTAAGTTGGATATATCACCATGTGAAAAAAAAAAGTGAATCCCTTTCTGAGCTCGGAGGCTTTTTCTTGGTGTATCGTAGATGTATTTTTACTGATCGTGTGTTCCTCATGTCACTGGGGAGATAGAATACGCTAACTGTTGCCAACAGGCCTCCATATGGCTACAGGTCACACAGGTCAACACATTAAAGTATCCATCAGTGTCCACACATGATTCTCAGAGTAACCGTGTGCTCCATTTTGGACTGTGCTACACATATCTCTGCACAGAAATAACACCCTGAGGGGACAGTAGTTACATAATATACATACTTCTACATACGGTGTTAACGGTTAGGGATGCGAAAAGTGCCACAAATGCCACATATCCCTTGTAACTACAATAACACATCCCAAAAATACCTCCTGTTGTAGGTTTGATTTCCCACTTAAACTCATCGTGAGCTGTGAGAGGTAGTGGACCTCTCTGTCTCATCTCTCTTGAACTTCTATCTGTTAGCGCTTTAACAGCCGATGAAATATGTAGTGTAGAGTGGACAGCTATTCAATCACACTCTGGGACAACGGGGATGTGGTTTGAAAAGGATGGATAAGTACCATGAGCCAATAGGAGTGCAAATGTGTGGCTGTTCATATATTGTCCACTCCAGAGTAGACACAAGTGCATTATTGGACCAGTGGTTTGCTAGGTGATTACTCCTAAATAGTTGACCAGATGTGTCCCATTGATCAACCAATCAAGCAAGACTATCTCTCTCTCTCTCTCTCTCTCTCTCTGCCTGTCCGCATATATTTGTTTGGTGTGGTTTCCATGGAGTTTTTCGCTCGTCACTGTGTGTTAAGGCAGAGAGCACTTTACCCTTCTTCTTCCTCCACAGGGGTCAGAGGTGATAGTCTGCTCAGCCATGGGTGAACAACCTATAAACCTGCCTGGTTACCATGACATATGTTTCCTGTACACACACAGACACAAATACACGTTCATGTGTACATTCTTCCCGGTCCTTTCATCACGCACACACACATGCACACACACACACACCCACACACACACAAGCAAGCAAGCATGCAAGCACGCACACACACACACACACACACACACAAACAGACAGATAGAGGTGGCTGTTATAAAGAAGGAGAAAAAGAAAAAAGATGCAAAATACTCACTTAAACCTTGAGCTCTCCCTTTGTGTGTGTGTGTGTGTGTGTGTGTGTGTGATTGCTTGGCCTGTCTCTCGCCTATCAAACTCTGGTGTCGTCTTTCTGCCATCTGCCACTGCCACCCTACTGACATGCGCACACACACACGCATGTGCACACACACACACACGCATGTGCGCACACACACACACACACACACACACACACACACACACACACACACACACACACACACACACACACACACACACACACACACACACACACACAAACACACATTGAGCCTTTATATAATACTCCTGTTTTTTTTTGTTTTTTTTCCCTCTTTCTCTTCTACTCCTCAAGAGAAAATCTCAATTAAGTCTCCCTTCACTGTTCGGCGCTGATTTCTTGTTTTGTTTATTATGTTCTGCAGTGTATATTTGTGTGCGAGCATCTAGTTTTGTTACAGAAACAAAGGACGCCTTGCACTGTCAGAATATGAAATTCAAGCAAAATGCATTTGGTGTGTGTTTGTGCGTGAGATATGAATATTTAATTTCTCCCCTCCCTCCATCATGTATTAATCATGGAGCAGTCTGCTTAGGCTGAAAATAGCGCCTAGCAACCCAGAAAAACAGAAATCCATTGTAGTGGTGGGTATGTCATGTGCTGCTGCTTGTTCATGTGTGACAAAGCACATGGTCTCTCCCCACACATGTTCCTTCTTACCACACTACGTTTTCTTTCCCTCCATCTGTGCCCACTGGATCAGGCTTGATGGCCGGGGATACGCATGTCTGATGTTCTGCATACGACATACTCACAGCCATGCTTACTCTTCAAAAGTATTGCTGTTTGAAAAGTGTCGCTGTTTTAAAAAAAAAAGTGATCAGTTTTTATAGTTAAAAACATATTTGCTTTGTCATGGCACACATTCTTAAACGGCACATTAAATACAGCCTGCCGTGTCTGCGCCGCCGACACCCACTGAGATTCGGGCAAGTTTGGAATATTTGACTGCAAGAAAAGTCTGCTCCGTGAAAGTGGTGATAATTGCAGGCTTACTGATCCAGCCATCCATATACCAGCTGCCAATCTTAGGGATAAACTGATGTAGGCTGAGGGATGACATAACTTCAGCCTATAGCTTGTTTGCCGGTGGGAGAAGAAATATGGCAGCAAGTTTGTGTAGTGAGGGCAGACACTCTTTCAACAGACAGCTTGCATTCAGGACCATTGAGCATGTGAGTGCTGGTTTATGAAACTCAAGCTAAAGATTACAAGTCTGCCGCCTGGTCGTATCATCCAAAAAGCCCTAGGAAAAACGCTGTGAAATGAATGTGTGTGAGCGTCTTAAAATTCAGACATTCATTTGTTGTTTTGGCTCATTGGATTATCTTCCATTTTTGATTCTTGATGGTTCAGCGACTGTATATCAGATACATACCAATGTTTTATGACAAACATACATTTCTTCTACATTCAACAAGTCAACTAAACGGCAGTTTGCTTTATTTAAAAGTGTTAAGTCTGCATTGTCTGTTCACACCACAGTTTTACGTGACTATCTTCACTCAAACAGTGTTAATTTCGTAGACTAAGACTATGACGAAAAATATTCGTCTACGAACCTTTTTCACGGACGTAAACTAAATAAAAACTAAATAAAAAGGCAGATGTGATGACGAAGACTGAGACTAATTTAACTGACACTATAGTCTACGAATAGGAACTAGACGAAACTGTTAGGGCGGGACGAATGGAGAAGAGATCCAATCAGAACTACTCTTTTTGTGGGACAAGTTGGGAAGAAATCCAATCAGTGCAAAGCAGCGAATGCAACCCGGTGTCGGTGAAAATCGACGGGAGACCGCGCAGGTGTGAGCGGGTGGAGTGAGCTGCTGTGCTGAAAAACTCTGCGGTATGATGGACAAAAATGATAGTCAGGGATATCCTGCCCGTTAACGATGTCTAGGGGAACGGCTAAGTTCCGCGATCTGTTTGTAGTAGGCTCTGTCTCGAGTTTGAATACACAGAGCCATGTGAAACTGCCGCCTCCGTCCGTTAGTTTCTATTTTTAAGTTACAATCAACTCCGACGCATGGACAGCGTTCAATTAAAACCTCTAATTGTATTATCTAAAAGGCTTCGATGCAAAAGAAGTCCGAACACACACAGCGGCAGCAGTGTTGCTTAAAGGAAGGCGCAGTCGCTCAATTTTATCAGCACCTCAAATGCGCGCTGCTGCTGCTGCCCAGGGGCGGCCTTAACGATCTCGGGGCCTGTTTCAAGACCTAGTGTGGGGACCCCCACTTTTTTTTTTTTTTTTTTTTAATTTTTTATAAATAATGCTTGTGCATGCTCCCTGCAAAAAGCTAAAAGATTGTGGAATCCAGTTGGTTCATAGACAGATCATGAGATAATGGACCCCCGGGCACAGGCTCTTAAAGCCCCCCCTCCCCCTATCCAGTCAGGTACACTGATTTTATGTGAGATTATTACTAATGAAATAGAATATACGTTTTGTATTACAACCATTACATCTGTGTCTGTATTGCATATTCAAACCTTAATACCATTCAATGAAGAAAAACACTTAGTCAACGAAGTCCGCTGTAGATTTAGTCAAACTAAAATCTGCTTATATTTAGTAGACTAGACTAGACTAAGACTAAAATATTTTAGATGACTAGGATAGGACTAAGACTAAATGGTGTGATATTCAAAAGACTAAGACTAAGACTAAATCAGAATTTGCTGCCAAAATTAACACTGCACTCAAAGTGGCTTGTGCTATTATCTACGTTACTTTTGATAACTTTTAATAACTCCCCGAAGAATATTTTCCACATCAATCAGGCCTAAATGAACTACTCACTTACTGCTGCCTAGCCATAACATTTTGATACATTCAAAATATGCTTAAGTGCGAAGATCGACCTTTCAATGAATTGGTAAATCTGTTTCATTTCCCAGCACTGTTGGTACATTCATAGAACTCATTCAAAAAGATGGTGACCATGAGACCATGTTCTGGGTTGTCACTTGATGGAGGTCCAACTGATCATGTGAATGACTTGCTTTAGACCACTCTGAAGACAAAAGGCCCCCGATGGCTGCAGGGGGCTGCAGTGCACACATGGTAATGCAACACAGTGTCCATTGATGTATCCCACAGTACACTTTGGCCTTTCATTGACCACAAAGCATATACTATATATGCAAGTAGATGAAATTTGATGAACATTGTCAGATCCAGCCACAAACACAGTATGTCATATCATTTTCTTTCACCATGTTAACACCTGATACCAGTTCAACGCATGCAGATTGTGTTCCCTTCAGAGTTTCAGAGAAGACGGGCCAATAGAAACAAGTTGTGTTCAGTTTCAATTGCATTTGGTCTCTTTGCAGCAAAGCAAAAAAAATAGAATGGATTGTGAGGGTTTTGAAGGTGATTCACAAAATGGGGCACATTTGCAATAACCGAGACTTGATTGTGTGGCAGCAATTTGTGGAGAAGAGAGAAAAGGTGAGAAGAGAAGATGTTTCTGAGTGTGTTTCCTATCAGGGCAGATTAATAGACGGCTCCTTCATGAATGATAGCAGCAGCTCCTTTCTGTTTCTCATCTTGTGGACAAGAGCAACTCTGTCTTAATTGGATTCCTTTCTGAGACTTTCCTAGGTCTTTTCATTGCTCAAACCTGATTAGCATTGTTGTTACCAATAAGATAAGCCTGCAATCTGAAATACTGACCACTTTAAGTGAGGACTGGGATATCTGGCTTGTGATCTTTTATATTCTGTTTTTCTAAATATCCACCCCCCCCCCCCCCCACCCCTCAGATTTCACCTTGGTATAGGACGTTTGTAATTGGTCATTATTCCTAAAACAAATTGTACTGCAAGTGTGAATGCTCTCACCAATTAAAGAACCACGGTTGAAAGTCCAATTGTGCATAGTCAAGACTTAACGGAACATTTCTTTGAGATGTGTTTAAGAAATGGACCTTTCAGGGTTTAATCGATTTGTAAACCGAGCACCACTGGTTGGATTTGTCTGCTACACTTTTGGTTTCATCTTCTCTCCATGCCTCTCACCTCATCACTATCTCTGAGTGCAATATTGTTGAAAAGATGTCTCCTTACTATTCACATCCACTTTGTATACGTGTCACTGTCTGTTGCATGTTTTCTCTCATTAGCCACTCCTCCTCATTTCTTTGGTTTCTCACTGTCCAGTAGTTTGCACTGCTCTTTCCCCTGGAAGCCTATAGAAAGAGGTTGGTGGTTTGAATCTATTCAGCTGCTGACGACGCAATACATAACACCACCATTCAAACCATCATTTTCTTCTCTCTGACAGGTGGCCTGGCCAGCAACGAGCAGCCTCTGGACCTCCTCAAGCCAGCTGCACTCAACCATTTCGGTAGGATGTGTGTGTGTGTGTGTGTGTGTGTGTGTGTGTGTGTGTGTGTGTGTGTGTGTGTGTGTGTGTGTGTGTGTGTGTGTGTGTGTGTGTGTGTGTGTGTGTGTGTGTGTGTGTGTGTGTGTGTGTGTGTGTGTGTGTGTGTGTGTGTGTGTGTGTGTGTGTGTGTGTGTGTGTGTGTGTGTGTGTGTGTGCGCGTGCGCGTGTGCGTGTGCGTGCGTGTGTGTGTGTACAGCATTTTTGACTCATGGACTGATGAATGATGTTGAAATTGTTGGAATACATAGTGCAATTGGTTGTCTTCTATTAATCAAAATAAGGGCTTGGTATTGGCTAGTTCGGAAACTATACGATACAAATCACGATACATGGGTCACGATATGATATATGATGATACATTGAGATCGGTTGCATATTTCCATACATTGTGATATTCTTCTTTGTATTTGGAAGGGGCCGCTGTAATTTGTAATCCTTGTTGGCCATGCATCTTCCAGCATTCACTCTGTCTCAACACTGGGAGCCGCACCCACAATTGTCATAATGATTATTTTTAGCATAGCCCTAATCAAAATGTAAAATGTAAACCCGAAAGGACCTGAATCTTGAGCAACATGATTAGCAAACAGTGTGCAAGCAATTGATTCAACCCAATTCATCATCAGCATTACATTTGCTGTCATAAACATATTTTTTATCAGGTTGGCTTTTGTCGTGAAATCGCTGGCATACAGGAAATAATGCTGGACCATGGCTCAACACACACAATCAACCATGCCATATATCTCATCAATGTCATTTTCTTTCAATCCAAAAACCTTGGCGGCCAGAGCTTGTTACAAAGTGATGTCATTACAGAACATCAATGTGCCTAGTGATTTGGTGCTAGGTGGTGGTTGCTTTACCATTAGCTGTCTAATGTGTGGCGTTAGAACACACCCTGTCAGTGACTGTTTTCATGATAGAAAACTTATAATTTACTCCTGTGTGTGTGTGTGTAATTATTTCCACCAGCCGACGTCCCACGTTGTTTTTAGCCCACGGCCATGTATTATTCAGTGGCTGAGTCCTTTTTAGTATTTTGCAGCGCACATGGCGGCGCACATGTGAAAAGTCCATGTGAAACGTGACATTTTGTTGGAACTTCTCGCTCTTGTTGACGGGGACGTGGGATGATCACGCCACAGCAGCATCAACCCACAGGCGGTATGTTTGTCCCATGTGGTGCAAGGAGATGCTGATGCAGCACTGATGTCACAGAGAGAGTGGCCAAGACCTGGAGCCTTTAGCGTGTTAATAGCATGTTTGGTTGCTTCCAGCAGTGACACAAGACACATAAACATAGGCACATGTTCACAGTCTTTTAAGGCTACTTAATGCTTGTGTGTGTGGAGCCTTTTTGAGGGTTGAATCTTTGAGGTCACCTCTTCAGACATGAAGAAGAAAGCATGATTACTTCAAATGAATACTATGTTTTTGTATGAAATACTAAGCTATATATATCACTTACACTGGGCTCTTCAATAACTTAGCAGTAGAAAGGCCATCTTTACAATTCTTCTTGGAAGCTTCAATGTGATGGAAAGTTAGAGTATTTAAATGCCGGTTAGAACATTTACATAATTATACCCTATTTAGATCAACAGGAGTTGGAATGGCGATACACTGACATGATGCATTGTATTGGATGCAGACAGAGAAATTCATCATCAAATCATTGAACACAACTGCTCAATCAAATGAGTCTAACAATTGTAGTTTGGTTCAAGCATAAGAATAACAAAATGTTGGAATGCCTGTCAAAAAAGGAATAAGTACAGTGCAAGATGTATTAACACATTCATGTGACGTGTTAGAATTGATCAAAGTGGGTGCCAAGAACAACAGTAACACAACGTGTGTGTGTGTGTGTGTGTGTGTCTGTATACATGCATGTGTGCGTTTATTGTCTTGTTAGGATCAAAAGTAGAGTGAGCTTCACTTACAGTGATCTGAGGAGAAGAGAGAGAGAGGTGGAGGAGGATGTTTAGGAAGACCGGATATGCATATTAAACAGCATGACTAAATTGTGCACAGGAGGAGGTACTGTATAGAGGAACAGAAGTCAGCACCTTTTCAGAGTCACTACCACACTGTGGGTTGGAGCATCTGCTTGTATTTGTAAATGTGCACGTAAGAAGGGGGTGTGGGATATAAAATCGCAGACTAGGTAAACATGTTATCGATGGCTGTTTATGTTTGCGCGGCACGCCTGTCCATCCATCCCCGCCTGTAAAGCCTAAATTCGGCTCTTTTTTCTCTCGGCGAGCCAAAACAGCTTTTCTCCCACTCTGCACAAATTAGCAGCGGCCCACGCTCCACTCACACGTAGCTGTCAGAGCACAGACACCGCGGGGAGTGAGGAGGAGGAGTGAGGGGAAGGTGAGAGGAGTGATGGAGGAGTGATGAATGAGAGAATAGAGAAGAATGAGAGAAGGAGCAGAAGCCACAGATCATGTTGACCAGAAGTGTCTTTGTAGAACTGACAGAAGGGCTCCGTCATGGCTCCGTCCTTTCATCAGAGTCTGGCTGGTAATCTCTTCAAGAAATGTGACAGTTTTTAGATAGTTTTTTTAGTCTCAATGCTTTTTGCACATGTCTGTTTTCTGAAGAGACAGGCTCTAGAACGGAGTGTTTCAGACAGAGGCTGGAAAGAGGTGATTCAGCAATGGCACTTTGAGAAATATAACGGTTTTTTGGACACTGCACCACAGAAAAAAGTTACTAGTAGGAACACAAACTCCAATTTTGAACCTGAAAATAGGCACAAATAAATATATCCCCCATTGAGAGAGAGTTGGCACAGGAAGTGGCAGACCTGCTGGCCAGCTTCTGTTTTATGACTGACTGATATCTTTATTTACATTTATCTATATGAGAGAGAGAGAGAGAGAGAGAGAGAGAGAGAGAGAGAGAGAGAGAGAGAGAGAGGAGAGAGAGAGAGAGAGAGAGAGAGAGAGGAGAGAGAGAGAGAGAGAGAGAGAGAGAGAGAGAGAGAGAGAGAGAGAGAGAGAGAGAGAGAGAGAGAGAGAGAGAGAGAGAGAGAGAGAGAGAGAGAGAGAGAGAGAGAGAGAGAGAGAGAGAGAGAGAGAGAGAGAGAGAGAGAGGATAAGTCGAAAAAGAGCGATGTGGAAGAGGCACATTATGCAAATATCAACAGGCTCATTACCATCTCAAAACTCTGGAAAGGAAATCACCAAAAGTGGAGAGGAGCATATATTTGGACCACGCCGAATTCAGTCTCAAATTCTTTTTTTTATCTCCCTCATACACACACACACACACACACACACACACACACACACACACACACACACACACACACACACACACACGTACATGCACACCACCCTCTTGCAGTTGAACCCAACTCAAGTCTCCTCTCATTTTGTCAGTACGTGATTTCCTATTTGTGTGCTCACTCTGCCTCTGATTTTTGAATGCGTTCAGCCTGCATAATAAGCTGGGCTGTACTCTAAGTCAACAACACTTTATTCAGGACCCCTTTTTTCTATTGCAGGGTGGGATTCCTTAAACAGTCCTTAGAGACTGTGCTCCATGTTGACATGACAGCACCACAAATCACACAGTCACACTGCATATCTTCCCTTGCAACACATCCCAGAGGCGCTCTATTGGATTGAGATCTGGTGATTGAGAAATGCCAAAGGCCACTAGAGTACACTGATCACATTGTCTTTGTAGTGACGCATTGATATCTTGGTTTATCTTGTGAGTGTAAAGACGATAATTAAGAGTTGACACTGTGATAGCTCAACACCTCTATTTCCCCCCTTCGCACTTTGAGTCTCCTGTTTATTTTGAAATGTGTAAATCGTTAGCCTCATAGCATAACTGTCTAAATCATATTTACTCTACTCTACTTTTACTCTACATCTACTCTATTCTACATCTACTCTACTCTACATCTACTTGTCCTTTAGCCTAATAGCATAATTGCCTAAGTCATATTTTAAGGGTTATAGAGTAGGGTAAAGTAGATGTAGATGTAGAATAGAGTAGAGTAAATATGATTTAGGCAATTATGCTACAAGGCTAACGAAATGTACAAACAGTGTGTAGATAAGAGAGATGTACAGCAGCACAGTGTGATAGCCGTTGTGGGAAGGGGGAGAGGATTGTTGTTGAGAAGCCAGGGAGGAGTGGAGAGAGAGAGAGAGAGAGAGAGAGGTGTGTTCCAGAGGACACCCTGTCTGTAGGTCACCATGACCGCGCCAAGACACTCGTCTGCCAGCCAGGCCCTGCTGCCCTCCCTCCCTCCCTCCCTCACTGGAACATGGGGTTTTTGGGATCATGTGTGTTTGTTTTTGTGTGTGACCGAATGCTTGACCTTAATCCTGACATTGTAAGTGTGTGTGTGTGTGTGTGTGTGTGTGTGTGTGTGTGTGTGTGTGTGTGTGTGTGTGTGTGTGTGTGTGTGTGTGTGTGTGTGTGTGTGTGTGTGTGTGTGTGTGTGTGTGTGTGTTTGCTGTGTTAATATAAAGGAACCTGCCCTACACAGATTTTGGGAGATCTTGCTTCTCTTTTTTTTTCTTCTTTTCTTTCTGTCAACCCCACATTTTTGTTTTGCCTTTGCTGCAGTTGATGTATAATAATCCAGCACATTAATGATCTTGAGTATAGACACAATCGCCAAATCAACTTATTTCAGGTGCCTTCTATTCAGATTGCACCGTGGAGACTTCTAAATATCGTACCCTTGTAGTGAATGTTCTAGTCCCACGCGCCGACGGTGACAGACACAATCAGCACCTGCTTGACATGCCACTGTTCCTAATGTAGGACAACCTGTTTTGTGTACACATGCTCACACCAGGGAGCCCACACACTGCCTTCAGGTCTTGGTTGCCAGTTCCCCAGATGGGCCCCCCCCAAAAACCCCCTACCGCCCTCACCCACACACACACACTCCCTGACCTGGCATGGCTTCCCCTGCCCGCTGCCAGTTTGGTAGGAGGCAGGAGTTGGTGGGCAGCTGCTTCTTTTCTCCTCAGACACACACACACGCACATGCACACACACACACACACACACACACACACACACACACACACACACACACACACACACACACACACACACACACACACACACACACACACACACACACACACACACACACACACACACACACACACACACACACACACACACACACACACACACACACACACACGCACACGCACGCACGCACACACACTAACAACCATGTCAACCATTGCCCAAGGGACGTTCCCAAATGGCTCTTTTCAACTTCTTCCTACACACTGAAATGTGTCCCTGTCACTTTGCTTCACCCAATATCTCTGGGAATCTGTCTTTTCATTTATCTTTCACCCAACAGTCTCAGTACATTATGTACAAGGTACTAAAGCAATAGGTGTTGGGCAGTGCATGCTAAAGCAAACCTAAAGGTACCACAGAGCAGAGGTGGACATCTGAAGATTTGATCTAAAGAGGGAATACAAGACAGTGTACCAGTGCCTAATTATATCTACAGACATACAGCCTGAGGTTGTGGCCTTCATGTCAACCCCGTTAAAGACAGACAAACACACTCACATGCACACTCTTTACCACATTTGGGTCTGAGAAAGTATGGCAGAGTGCTCAGAGCCAGACTTGTTTTTGTCTTCCAGAAGAACAGGCAATGCCTTAACCTACTTTGTCTGCATCAGTGCCATTATCCTGACTGCTATAGCAGGTTGGACTGTGTCTGTGTGTGTGTGTGTGTGTGTGTGTGTGTGTGTGTGTGTGTGTGTGTGTGTGTGTGTGTGTGACAAAGAGAGTTTGTGCCTATGTGGATGCTGCAGAGGGAGACAGGTTTAAGCATGTTACTATGTCATGAATTTTGCATCTGACGTGGTGTGTTTAGACGTGTTGGCTGGCTAGACGTCTGGGGGGGCGAGGTTGTGACCGAATAACTCCACACTCAAAGCACAACGTCATTGGTCTGAACATCAAAGCTTTAGCTATTGTTATAATTTCAAGTATTTAGTGCATGGGTCAAATGTTAATACATTGTCAGCTGCAGAAGCTAGTGGCAAACGGCCTCGTAAAAAATGTGCATGAGTAATGGTAACAACATGTTGGTATACCTTATATCTCATGTGTCTGGTGACACCAGAAAGTGGAAATTAGGAGCATTTACTTGTGTGACTATGCACACAAGTAACATAATATACCATGGCTATTAAAGGTGAATGTATTAGTGCAGTGTCTCACACAACCACCTGCAACCAATGTCAAATCTCCTCTTTGGAACAGTTTATAGAGCAGAGTTTGATACAATTAGATCAATGCATCACCGCTTGGAGGAACTGCGTGGAGGAACTTCACCTCAACAAGTCAATCAACAAATTGCTGCAGATCTTTATTGACGTCAGCCAAATACCACATTCAATGAATGCAATCACGTTATCATTAATATTAAAACTAAGCTAGTGTAGGGGGGGCACATATAGGATATTATAGTTTCTTTAATGTTAAAGGTAAGGTATTTAAAGCACTGTATCTGTACGTTTTTACAATTTGTGAATTTACAATGTGTCTTGTTTGTGTGCAGGCGTAAAGATAGACGGATGGATATTATGCACGCTTGACTCCGGCCATTTGGTGCCCTCTCACTTCCTCATAAACTCACTTGTTAATGCAGAGGTGCTGTGCTTTGTAAAGGCTCTTAAAAGCCCAAGCAGGACCATGTGTATCCAGAAGAGTACTGTTGAAGCTATATCTATTATGGATGACCACTCCACGGTCCAGACCTCCTGTTTTGCGCACCACCATGACCAGAGGCTGGCCTTCCCCTGTCCGGGAAAGAGGAGTTCATTCCAGCCAATCCCACAGCCTAATGGCCATCAGCATGGCCTTCAGTTATACGCTATATTTGACCACAAACTCATTTAAGGGAAGAAATGGACCATCCTATGCTTTCTGCAATCATTCTTACCACTTTTCTGAGTGGGGTGAACTCACAAGAAGTCATTGATAAAGAAACTTGGGCATTTGTATAACTGGAAACAAGAGTTCAATAATAGATTTTGTCCTCCTCCATTACTGATAAACACAATAAACACGCCTCCACAAGTAGATAGGTCAACACACCATTGTTTAAATGATAAAAATAATACCTCCTTACATAACCTTTTACATAACTGATTCTCACTAGATCTACACCAGGAGGAAGTTTCCATGTTTTTCCTCCCAGTATGTAGCCTGTATCTTTGTCTGTCATGGCTAGTACCTGAACCCGTCTTTCAATGCACTCCTCCATTGAACACTGTAACTGTCCTTTTACATCTTTGCATTGATAAGGCCCCTTTTAGACTGGCTGCTGTAATCGGCCTTGTTAGTGAAGAGTTTGAGGGTCTAGCCTTAGTGCACATGGTCATTCCTAGTGTGAGCCATGTGATTTTAAAGTGCACTGGGACCAGTGCAGGCAACCTGACATCCCTCTTAGGTTCAGTTTAGCATTGCTGACAGCTAATGGCTCTCTGTCTGCTGCAAACTGGCTGCAGACCGAGAAGGCATTACCATTGAGACGGAAGGAGAGGGCGTAAAATATGAATGAACAGAGCTCCCCACTGCAGCCAAGCGCTCCAACATCTCTTTGTCTTTATACCTTTGTCTGGGGGTTTCACAAGCTGTTTGGGGCTTGGTGTTTTGAGGTCTTCTCTTCAAACTAAGATGGTCCTCTGACCATCTTAGTTAGCTGAGTCTTGTTGAGTTTTGTTTTTTTATAGCAGCCAGGCCTTGTTACCTGAACTACATCCGACTGGCAGCGTGGAGTAAACCTGATATGGGGATTTTGTGAATTATTTGTGAGTTTGTGCAGCAGAATTGGGCGCCAAATCAGCCGTGTTATCCTTGTTAGACGGATCAAAGGAAAGATGGACGACAGTATTAAGCTGCATAAAGTTGCTTTGTGGACTTTGTTATGCCTGTGCATAAGCAAGAGATTGAAGGAGGGTGTCTTTAAATCTATATGTTCATTCCTCTGGCCTGAATCAGTGGATTGGTGGTTGTGTTTAGCCCTTGGCTTGGTTTCTTTGCAAAAAGAAAAAAAGAAAATCTATTGTTAAAAGCCATTTGAGAAATGTCACTCTGCTTATTGGTTAGATATGTCTGATGGTGTGAGTGAGAAAGTAGACCTATATAAATAAATAAATCATATCTTAATAAGACAGTACGGCAATATTGGGCGGCTGTGGTGAAGCGGGTAGGGCGGTCGTCCACTGGAGTGCAGGGTCGGAGGTTCGATCCCCCGTCTCCCCGCCACATGTCGAAGTGTCCCTGGGCAAGACACTGAACCCTAAATTGCTCCCGATGGTTAGCTTGCACCCTGCGTGGTAGCTGCTGCTATCGGTGTATGAGTGTGTGCGTGTGATTGGGTGAATGTGTACAACACAATGTAAAGTACTTTGAATCTGTGAAAAAAACAGGGAATAAGTGGAGTCCATTTATTATTTTACCAATACACTACAGAACAGACCCCATTTCATTCTCCAGAAAGCTTATAGTAGCTGTTGATTTCACTCACATTCAAGTGGACCAAACAACGCAGGTTTGAACACATCAGAGGGAACTTACCATAACCCACAACACTGTACTTCGTCACAAGGTGAAATCACTATTGCAATAATGCAGTACTGCCCATTTTACATGTGACATTGGCAACAGCGGCCAAAGACAGGATTCCAAACCCTGGATGGTCGTGAGGAGATTACTAGGATAAAAAAAGTGTGAAAAATATATTTCTGATAAACCAATTTCTTAACCTTTATTTGTCTTTGATTTATAAAACTATATCATTTCACCTGTTTCACCAAGTTTCCTATTCCTTACTTTGAATTGTCCTGGAATATAATTTTTTAGTAACCAAGAGTCTGGCTTTGTAAGAAAAATGCCAGATTATGCGTGAGAGAAAGGCTTAATATAACACTTTCTTTACACTTGATCAGTATTTTATTGCTGTATTAAATGAAGACTTCACAGGCTACTGAGAGGGCGGGTTCTTATATTCTGTTCCAATTGAGCACGTTTTGATTGCCATTGAAAATTCATTGCGGTACCTACATCTGTTTCTTTAATTTGACAGAGAAAGGTATCGGAAAAAGATTTATTAAAAAAAAAACATAACGATCGTTTTTGAATAGTAATTTCAGATTTACTATGGGAGTTCAGACTCCCAGAGATGGTAGGGAGGCAGAGAGAGAGAGAGAGAGAGAGAGAGAGAGAGAGAGAGAGAGAGAGAGAGAGAGAGAGTAATGAAAGAGGGGGGGGGGGTTGTTGAGAGACTGAGAGTGTGTGTATTATAAATAACCTAAATCAATAATAAACGACACAGTATCTCACATATTTGGAGTGGAGTCTGGCATACCCTGGGGAGATGGATGAAAAAAGCATCCTCCCTCCCTCCCTCCCTCCTCCACCCCCCTGTGTCGCTGTGGATACTGGGGGAAGACAAGAGCATAAGATGGGAGAAAAAAAATATAGTAATTCTTATTTTTTGCAGCTTGTGGTTTGCATAGATGTGTGTGTGTGTGTGTGCGCGCATGTGTGCACATTAGGAGGCGGACACCGACCATTACTTATTCATCAGTCCTGTCTGCCTGGCTGCCACACTGTGTATTTCAGCATGCCTTGCAATCATTATGCCGCATGCATTATTTAACACACACACACACACACACACACACACACACACACACACACACACACACACACACACACACACACACACACACAGGCACACACAGGCACACGCTGACTGATGCAGAGAGCTACACAAGCTATTTATCTCGGATGTGCTCACTTATCGCCTTGTCTGGTTCTCTTGGGCTGTTGCAAATAACTCCACCAGCCCTTTTCCACATAGACTTTAATTGGCATATCTTCAGTTGACACACGACCCTGCCCCTCAGTGCCACACTGACTAGCATCAGACAAAACAACATGCAACAAGTTTGGATTATATCAAATGCATTATCACTTTCAATACGTATCAATACATCAAGACATGTTTGCAGCGTGTGCATAGGGTCTGGGTGCTCCTCACAATATGACAAACATATTTGTATGGAAATAAACATTGCCTTAGAAAAAAAATATAAGCAACATGGACAAACTGTTTTAATAATTCATAACAGGGATTTTTTGTGTCGCTCAGTATTTTCTTGTCTTTAAACAATTTTTATCGTGTGAATTAAAGTGTACAGTACATACTACTACTTGACAATACTACATCACATTCAGTGCATTTTGCCACTCGCTGCACTTTTGATTTTTTTCTCTTCCTTATGCTGTGTCAAAGCCATAAAAAGCTTTTCAATATCTGTCCTGCTGCTGTTGGTGTTTTGTTTGCCAAGCTGCCTGATCTTTGACCATGTAACTCATCTAATGTCCGCACATTGATTTTTACCACAAAGTTCATGTGGTGCTCTTTAGCTCAGAATCACAATCTGGTCACTGCCCTCCCCGATGGTAATCTTCTCTGTTCTTAAAAAAAACCGGGAAAAAAACAGAAGAAAAGTGTGTGTGTGTGTGTGTGTGTGTGTGTGTGTGTGTGTGTGTGTGTGTGTGTGTGTGTGTGTGTGTGTGTGTGTGTGTGTGTGTGTGTGTGTGTGTGTGTGTGTGTGTGTGTGTGTGTGTGTGTGTGTGTGTGTGTGTGTGTGTGTGTGTGTGTGTGTGTGTGTGTGTGTGTGTGTGTGTGTGTGTGTGTGTGTGCCATTGTCGGCTGAGTTCAGTAACGTTTGCTTTTATCAGTGTCACTGCTGCATGAAGCTTAGCTCAGGCTCTTTGACGTCAGCACCATACAAGCAGCTGATAAGCCAGACCTTTATGGCGGCCAGGTGTGTGGGTCTGTTGTCTGATCAAACAACAAGTTGGCTTCCTGGATTCTACGCTGAACTTCAAAAATAGCTCCCGCAAACACACACACCTCACACGCAGCTGCATGCACACCTGTATACATACACATTAGATAAGATGTGTGCAAAAATATCAGTAGGTTTACATGAATAATGTCATTATTGTCGGGAATAGATTTCTCCAACCTTCACCTTTTATTTAGGTATGGAAATGAAAGAAATATGTTATTTTTTGCTGTGTTTTTGATGGACAAGCTTATCTCTGTCCTGCGTTCAGTTAACAGGGTTTTAATATGTGGACATAGCGCTTAACAAAAAAACCAAGCTAAGTGAAAGCATCACGTAGAAAGGAGCGACAGCTGTGGGATTAATAGAAAGAGGATTACGCTGCGTGCCTCATATTGTCCAAAATGTTCCAACACAATTCTGACCTTAAACTAAATCTGAAATGCAATAGATGAATACATTTTCTTCCTCAACCTTTATCACGCCTATGAGGTCACCCAAGGTTTTTTTTCTTCTTTTTATTAATTAATTTATTCTAAAGTATTTTTCCCGATTAAACTTTTCCCTACGACTGTATGGGTGTGTACAGACTTCAATGGTATCCCCCCCCCCCTCAGACTTGTGGTTGAAAATCTCTAAATATATGGCAGTGGCAAAGGCATATTCCCTGATTATTGACTAGTTGGTTTTAAAACAGTTTATGTTGTGCATCATTTGAGGGTATTGGTCAGTGTCACGTGAGAGTAGAGTGTCATTGCATCCTTGAGTAAATGGTAAATGGACTTGACTTATATAGCACTTTTTAGCCGATTTTCTCCGCCCCAAAGTGCTTTACATTTCTTGACCCATTCACACACACATTCATACACCGATGGTAGTAGCTGCCATGCAAAAGGTGCCTTCTGAACCACCGAGAGCAATGTGGGGTTCAGTGTCTTGCCCAGGGACACTTTAACAACTGGCGGGGAGACTGGGCATCGACTTGCGACACTGCAATCCAGTGGACGACCGCCCTACCTACTTCGCCACTGCCGTTCAGTTGTTGTGGTGTCCACTGCTGTTCCGGGGACAACCCCACCCCCCTCCCCCATGTTTTTCTTTACCACTGATTTACTGATTATTCCGCCTTGTTCCCACTTTCAGTCCAAAGTGGCAGTGCTATTGCTGTCTATTGATTCTCCTGATTCCGTAGCCATTTAGTGTGTTGAGTATGTTTTTACATCTTCCAATCAAGTTGCTGTGTATTGTCTGACAAAAGCTTGTTAGAAGTTTGATAGTACATACTCAGGAAGCTATTGATTACTAGGATTAGCTTATCATTGAAGTTTTTTTTCCATTTGATTGTTTGGTTTGAGTGTGTCTTGCTGTAGTGGAGTATAAACACCTTGTAGTTATTTAACTGTTGGACTCCAAACAAGAGTTATCAGTTGTTAGAGCAGCTGGGTATTGGAAAGGACTTCACAATACGATACGCACCAAGTTACACAGATCAGGATATCATATACTCTATCATGATCCATTATTGATATGATATTAATTCAGCGGACAAATTGATTACATTTTTTTATTTCAAAACTTGAATTCAAATTTATAATGCGAGTACTGCAACAGCTACAGGAGCGCAGGTTGTAGTTCACACAAACAATTTTTAAACTTGCTATTTATTTTTCAATATCAAGTTTTGAAACTGACAATATGAAACATATATCACAATATATTGCTGTATAGATTTTTTTTTTTAGCACAGCGCTAACGGTTGTGTGTGAGACGGCATTTTGGGTATCCTGAAATTTGTTGCATCCCCCTTGCATGGTCCTGCAGATTAACAACTAGCATCCTGTTACTTCTTCATTCTTTGAGTCTGTATGTTGAATGGGGCTTTGAAAGTATAGTCACTTTTGCAAATGAAAACTGTGCCGGATTTTGTGATTTTTAGAACATTTACACACTCACCAAGTAAACACACATTGAAGAGGCAGTCAGTCCCATCCTGCCTCTGTCCAGCGGTCTCTCCTGTTGGCTAAGTATCAAAGGGCCCATTAATAGCACAGTACGATATGTCAGGTGTTGCCCCCAGAGGAGCACTTGTCCTTAGTACACTCTGATGCCACTCGATAGGCCAGTCCTTCAACCGCCCTGCTCCTCGTTTTTTGTTTTTTAACCTTTATTTATACAGGTAAATCACATTGAGACCGGAGACTCTTTTGCAAGGGAGACCTGTTCCCATTCCCACGTTACCATTCACACACACTTTCATAAACCGATAGCAGGCTAACTATCGACATTCATACGAGGCAAGGTGGGTGAAGTGTCTTGCCCAAGGACACAACAACCATGACACAGGTGGCAGGGCGGGGATCGAACCGCCAACCCTTCGATCATTGGCCGACCCGCTCTACCACAGTCGCGCCAAATTATCGTTATCGTTCAAACTAAACCACACCACTCAATCTGCAGCACACCTTTAAGGAATGCATGTACACATTTGTAGTCTGATTAAACATGCTCTCTTTTTGTCATTATATTATTTTTTTAAGAATTACATAATTATAAATTCATCTCTTTGTTCTTTTATGGTCATTTTACCCCACAACCTTCTTCTGTAATACACCCCCTGCTCTTCAGAGACACCGCACATGTAAAGTTATTATGACCTATACCAGTACATCATTAATTGTTTATTTCAATTTGACTTTGAATCACTGAATCCACCTTTTAA
>NC_137216.1:6015008-6017508 GCF_949987685.1 Ammodytes marinus | reverse complement strand
GTGTGTGTGTGTGTGTGTGTGTGTGTGTGTTTATTCTTAATCTGCCTCTTATGTATATATTTCTGTGCAGAGCTTTTTTGAAAACACACACACGCTGTGCATTTTTTGAATTTTGAATGAGTGTGCGCACACTCATTAGATGGGAATAAAACATGCATGTGGTTTTGTCTGAGTGTGCAGATGCCCTGTGGGGCTAGGAGCTCCCTCGGGAATCCTGCTCTATAAATAGCTGGCTCTGTGTGATCCTGATGTTAGCCTGATCAGGGGGAGAGGGGGATCAGAGGAGGGAGGGAGAGAGGGAGGGGCAGAGTCAGAGATAGGGGGGGGATACGGTAGGGGACTGATGGATGTATAGAAGAGGGATAACACAGGCTGACATTTCACTAGCTATGTCTGTGTCTGTTTTTTCTAGTTCAGACAGATTGTAGGGCATGCTCACAACTCCCTGGGATTTTTTCACAAAGTAAACACAATTTCCCGTTTGGAAATCAACATCTTATCTGACTTCCGGCCCTAGCGCTTTAATGGTCCTTCATAGCTTTAATGGACTCTAAGCTGCTATAATTGCAACACATTTAGAATGTAACTGCATACAATACATCTATATAAATGACCTATAGTCTTTAGTCATAGAATGAGTTTGGAGAGCAGACATGTTTGCATTATCATGATTGGGTGCTGTGGGCCTGTGAGGCAGCCTGTGCATCCACCTCTCCTCTGGTTGGCTCAGCCCCGTGGCCTCAGGCTTCATTCACAGAGTGTCGTGCTGCTCGTAAGCCAGGCTGATGACTTCACAGGTGCCTACTCACCTGCTGGGTCCTGTGTGTGAAAAGTGTGTGTGTGCGTGCGCGCATGGTGTGTGTGTGTGTGTGTGTGTGTGTGTGTGTCGCCCCGCTTGTCTGCTGTCGTTCATGAAGCTCTGTTTACAGTAAACACGCCTCCTAGGTTTTTTTCTCTGAGAGATACAGACGTTACTGTCATGGTAACGTGCCAGGCTATGTGAGCTTGAACAGGAGCTGTCAGTCAGACGTGACCAAAGGTGCGTTTCCCTGTGTCCTGAGTTACACACACCTTTTGCAAGCGCTTCAATGACCCATAGCATGTCTAACACATTAGACCACTGTTGATTTCGGAGAGCCATGCACAGATTCAGCAAAGTCTGTACCAACTGTTCACCCTAAGACTTTTGTAACATAAGGTCATATATCCAGAAAGATGAGACAATACAATCTGAAGGATTCGCACTTGCTGTTAATGTGCCAGCCGTTGCGGTTAGCCTGTGAGTATAGCTCTGGTGTGTGCAGTGATTACACCTCCCTCCCTCCCTCCCTCCTCTCCATCTCCCTCCCTTCCTTCCTCCCTCCCTCCCTCCCTCCCTCCCTCCCTCCTCTGTGCCACCTGCACTCGTAACCCCTCAGAGGGTAAGTGGCTGCGATCAGTTTTTATTTATTTTTTCCGTTTTGCTTTGCAGCTATGTTAACAGAATAAAATATACACACAGAAATTCAAGATTTGATCGTACTTTGGCCCCCGCTTTTAAACATGCACGTAAAGCTCACGTCTACTTCCAGAAGATACTGTATAACAAAGCACACCACTGCATGTATATACTGCATGTATCGTACTGCACGGAAACACTATGAAAGAATGCAAAATGTATTTTTTTTTGTGTCACAGAAGCAGCTCCTTTTTGTCTAGTGGAAAGGTACTACAGTATGTATGTGCATGATGACGTGCCTGTTGAATACATGTGTAGATCAATCTGCTCAGGAAGTTTATATTCCAATCACGTGACACAGTTTTGATAACCATTTTGGGCAAAAGGGTGATTACTGTATTTCCAGGGGCTCGGTTCCTCCTCCCTCCATGGACAGACACAGAGTAGTGTTGAAGTGGACAGAGGCACTCACTCAGACCTGTTTGAGTTATGATGCTGCATATCTCACCTGCTCTATAACCGTTTGCATTTGATATTGATCGGTAATCTGGCGTACTGATCTCTCTGCTACGAACATATGAGCCACTGTTCAAGGAAGACACATTAGTTTGAGCCAAGAATCCCGTTGTTACAATTTGTGGTGCGATAGATGACTTGATGTGAAGTTCATTTACCCAAAGGGACTGTTTTTATTTACAATGGTTGCATTTGAAAGTGTAGGAAAGAAGAACGTGTACATTGCGTTGTGTGGTTTTGCAGGTGGGAGACTCATTTTGTCTGTGAAAACAAACAAGCTTTTGTTGAAGCCTGTGGCATGCTTAGCCAGTAAGGCACTTGGGGAACCTGACACAAATAGGGTGGGATTGATAGCGAATGTCAGGCGAACTCCAGGGGCCCAGCCAGAGCCCCATTTAGAGGAGGGGATGGCAGGTCTACAGCATATGGGAAGGTGGGAAAAGGTGTTAATTAAAGTGGCTGTGATGCTGGTATAATTGGCGGTAGTGGGAACCCTCTGAAAGGGTCCCAATGTGCACAGTGGTCCTGTGATGTGAACTTCCACTG
>NC_137216.1:5992508-6012508 GCF_949987685.1 Ammodytes marinus | reverse complement strand
TTTGTCAACATATTTTTGGGCTCAACATTAGTGCATATCTCCTTGATATATATGCTACCTGTACGTACTGTGTGTGTGCTGAATAAAAAGGTACTGATTTTTTGGACAACAAGCATTCTCCAGAATCACGGACTCCAACCATTAACATAGCCTAAAATGAAACGTTCACTACTACATATAAAGCCCATGCTGCATATACCATCCCTAGTTGGATGAAGAGAGCTCTGACCGTTTTAGACAGAAACATTAAGCCTTCAAGTATTTGAAATAAGTCATGTTGCGTGTGTGATCAGAGCATGCCATATTCTAGTTACATATCAAGGCTTTAAAGTTGGCTAAGCATTTGTCTGCTTGCTTCTTCTCTCTTCTCCCAGTGTTGTGTAGTTGGTTGTGGGTAAGCTGCTGTGTTGTTTGGCTTGTTTTGGAGGAAATAATCTGATTCCACTAATGCTTTTCGCATGTCAACCAATGCTGTTGCCGAGATATTGCTGCTGTATATGCGTTTGCTCTTTGTATCCATTTTATCCAGCCAAGAGAAAGGCCTTTTTAAGACCATTTCAACTAGATTATTCTGATTGATAAGATGTTTGTATAGGACTAATACCTGTGAGCATTTTCGTTTTAAGGATGTTATTTCTAACCCTGCGTTTTTGTGAAGTGTCTGTACACTGTGACGAATACAGAGTGTGTTGATTTTGGGCGTATTGTTTTCTTACAAAACCATCGTAACCGTTTGCTCTTCTCTTACACACACGCACGCACGCACACACACACACGCACACACACACACACACATTCAGAAATACATTGTCAGCAGCATTGCACTGTGTAACTACTGTTACACATATACACAGTCACAGTGGAGACACACATACCGAAATGCACACAATAAGTCTGTGTGCGTGTCAGCAAATCCCTGCTGCAAAACTCATGTTTCAGGGGGATTGTTTTTGCTCACTGCTGCCATGTTTCATCATTCTACGTGTGTGTGTGTGTGTGTGTGTGTGTGTGTGTCTGTTTTGTCATTGTGCACAGACACATGTGTGAATGGTGTTTATGTGTCTGTGTGTAAACAGTGTATGAGGGACGCTTCCTTTACACTTTGCTCCCACCACAGCAAAACACTGTCACCTTGATGATCTCATGCTCTCTAAACATCAGACACATATTCTCTGTTTAGTGTTTTTCTAATGCTCTTACCCTACATGTACCACTCTAAAATAGTCTTAGGACTCTTAGGTTGCCAAAGCTAAAAGCAACCACAACCACCAGTATGAAGTGTAATGCTGAGTGCAGTCAGTCAATCAGATCGGCCTGGTCCAGACAGCTGATGCGTTTGTCAGTCGTGATTGGACATTTTGATCCTTGAATGAATTATTTAACTTGTACTATAAGCAGAGATTCTTTGACAGTAATTATGGTTAATTATTCTCTTTTCCCAAAGTGTTTTCTCTCTTTTTTTAATATTTAATAACTCCATTGGGAGACTGGGCTCTAAGCAGTTTTGAGGATCTCCAGCTCAACACTGTAGGAGGGAGGACATGTTTTCCTGCCAAAGTTGAACTACACAAACGTCAGTGACAAAACTGCTGTTGGAGTCAAAATCTTAGAGGCACATTATGGGGCTGGGTTGTTGACTGTGGAAGGCAGACATGTTCATATTAAAAAGAATGGACTGTGTGTGTGTATTAGGGTTGTGTGTGTGTGTGTGTGTGTGGGCCTATTATATTTATAGCTGGTTGAGTATGTTTGCGGCTCCTTTTTGAAGTCCATTTTTAACCTGTGATTAGCAACTTTGCACAACAATCTTGAGTCTTGAAATCTGGATTGTCAATACTTTACTGCTGCATGTTCTAACCAGTCTCCATCTTTTTGTCTTTGTTTCCCCCTTTTCCCTTCCCCTCCTCGTCCTCCTCCAGTGGACGTGAGCACGGCCGCGCTGCCCATGCAGGTGCCCCCCTCTGCCTCAGCCATCCTCCCCATGGACCTGCGCGTAGTGGACCACCACCACCACCACCACCACCAGCCCTCCTTCAGCCTGCTGCCCCAGCCCCACCCCACCCCGCCCGCATCCACAGCCTGTTCCCAGTCCTCTGAGCCAGGCCGCGGGACAGTCATAAGTAAGTGAGGGGAAGAGAATCTCTGGATGTCTTGTGATTTCAAAGATCGTATCAATACTATTTACCTCCAAACAGTGTGTGAAGCTGAAGTGTTGACCCTGTCCCACAGACCACCAGGAGCAGCAGCTGCAGCAGGAGCTGGTGTCTCTCAAACACAAGCAGCAGCTCCAGAGACAGCTGCTGATAGCAGAGTTCCAGAGGCAGCATGAGCAGCTGTCACGACAACATGAAGTCCAGATGCAAGAACATATCAAGGTGAGGCTTCTCCTTGTGTCTCCAATGCCGCCTTTCCACTGAGCAGCACAGTTCGGTTCGGCACGGCAGGCCACGGTAACCCTAGATCTGGCTTGAATGGCCATTGCGGACAGTGCCTTAACTTGTCAGTGGGGTATGCCGGAAAGCGTTAGCCCTGGTCAGAGTATATACAGTCTATGGGTCAGATCCATTGAAGGGGGCCGGCCACGCAGCTACGTAGCTATGGTGACATCATAACAGTGGGAAACCTTGTAGTGCGCTGATTGATTAAATGAAGAGGAAAAACGCCACACAATAAACAAAGAGCTGCCCTCCCTCATTTTTCTGTAAACACAAGACCCTTCACTCTTGGCGATGTGACCACACACTATGGTCTATCTCTTGCACATGAATGATGATTCTCTCGACCAATCAACAGACCCTTTTGGGACCTTTTGGGACGGCTTGGTACCCCAACGAAAGGGTGACAAAAATAGCTGTGGCACAGTATGCTTATTTTGGTACCCTTTCAGGCTTTTGACAGTGGAAACGCAGATAAATGCGCGCGTAGCCGCACTCCGAACCGAACCGCAGCGCTCAGTGGAAACAAGGCTCAAATGTGTTGGTGTGTGTAAGTGTGTTTGTGAGGAGTACAAAAAGTGTCCGTCCTTAGACCTGGCCACTGTAGGACTGTACTCAGCAGAATAGAATTGCACCTTGCGAAGGACAGGAGGAAGCTTGTGTATGCTTAAGTGATGTGAGTGTGGTGGTGTAATTTGATCTGGTGGCAGTGTTTTGCTGCCTAGTCATCTCCATGGGAACTTGGCCCCAATAAACCTTGTGTGTGTGTGTGTGTGTGTGTGTGTGTGTGTGTGTGTGTGTGTGTGTGTGTGTGTGTGTGTGTGTGTGTGTGTGTGTGTGTGTGTGTGTGTGTGTGTGTGTGTGTGTGTGTGTGTGTGTGTGTGTGTGTGTGTGTGTGTGTGTGTGTGTGTGTGTGTGTGTGTGTGTGTGTGTGTGTGTGTGTGTGTGTGTGTGTGCGCGTGCGTGTTTGTGTGTGTGTGCGTGCGTGCGTGCGTCTTATGTATGCGATTCACTTTGCCACCCTTGTGTTGCCGTGGCCACAGAATCTGCCAATAAGGACGATGAGAGTCTGGCAGGAAGAGAGCTAGTGATGCTTGTCCTCCAATCTGCTCACTCTCAAGAGTTAAGCATGGCACTCATTACTAGACTTGGCTCGGGGATGTCGTGTCCTTTTTAGAATAATTAGGTCTTCCTGTATCTTAAACAACCTATGACTTCCCATTTCTCTTTTTATACTATTTTGACTGTATATTTTTTAGTTTTTTTAAATATTTTTATCTTTATATTTGGCATTGTTCGACTTGCTTTATACAGTAGTATGTTCATTGATATGCTCCATCAGACCATGGCAGTTGATGTGTGTGTGTTTGTGTGTCTGTGTCTGTGTCTGTGTCTGTGTCTGTGTCTGTGTGTGTGTGAATGTAACTGGCACTTCACTTTCTTGTTTTTTTCTATCTTGATGATACCTTGTCAAACCAGTGTGTCTCCTCTCTCTCTTCACTAGTCTGGTCTGTCTCTCCACCAGCACCAACAGGACCTGCTGGCCCTCAAACACCAACAGGAGCTGCTGGAGCACCAGAGGAAGATGGAGCGCCAGCGTCACGAGCAGGAGCTGGAGAAGCAGCAGAGAGAATACAAACTGCAACAGCTCAAACACAAGGACAGGGGCCAGGAGAGTAAGTAGTGTACCAAACCCCGCTAGTGTAGTGAGTGGCCATTGTTTGAAGTAAAATGGCCGAAAACCCTAATTCAATTCAATTCAATTCGATTTCAATTCAGTGAACTTGTAGCATCGCGTCCATGTACAGTTCACACGCCCAGCGACACAAGACAATATACCACACACACACACATCAGAGACCAGTAGTCAAACATTTGGTCAGGGGGCAAAACTTGCAAAAGCAAAATGCATGAACGATAAGCAATACAAACACAACATAAATAAATCGATCAGAAATTAGTCATTCAGTTAAAAATAATGGTGATAAAAAGTCTAGCGGATGTTGGGTCATGAATGTGTTTGACCTGTATCTTAAATTAACCCTAAAAATTCCCATTTGGTTAAAAGCAATACAATAATTCAATGCCTTCATCAAGGCATCTGATAATTGTTCAATGATGTGATAATAAAAATCTACTGAAAAGAGCTTAAGAATAGATAGATGACATTTCATTGAACAACATGTAAAGTGACTTCTATGCCTGAGATGGGGGTTGGAATCCCTTTGCTTCTATAGTGACATGAACAAGCACCAAATAAATAGAGCTGTCATGTTCAACCATATCATAGATTCACTCTCCCATCTTCCTGGACCACGCTGCTAACATCTGTTGTGGCTAATGCTAAAGCGCTGGGTCATATTAACACAGGGCCAGGTGTCAGAGAGCCTTGGCCCCCATCCACACCCTCTGTCTCAGCTGGAACCTGAGTGTGCCCCAGTAGTCAGAACAGCCTGACCTCACACCTTTACCAAGGGAATATTACAATAGGGAGGCCATGATGAGGAGAGCAACACATTTTGTTTTCCAAATGACTTCTTGTGTTAGGAACAAAATGACAGAAATACGAATGAAACCATCAACTCACTGTACAGTATACCCTGACATCATCCACCTTTTGTGAATGCCTCTTAAGTTCATTTTTGGACTTTCATTCATTCATAGATGGCAGTAATTCATTTGACTTGTATAAGTTATCATGACCGATATAACTGATGGATATAAGAGCAATCATAGTGCTTATGCTGTCAGGACTGAGGAGTCATGCTGATTCTGCTGCAAAGTGCCTTCCCTTCAACTGACATATCAAGCCGTCCTGGTATTAATTTAGGAGCGAATTAAGCTTTGACACATTTGCATGTGTGTGTGTGTGTGTGTGTGTGTGTGTGTGTGTGTGTGTGTGTGTGTGTGTGTGTGTGTGTGTGTGTGTGTGTGTGTGTGTGTGTGTGTGTGTGTGTGTGTGTGTGTGTGTGTGTGTGTGTGTGTGTGTGTGTGTGTGTGTGTGTGTGTGTGTGTGTGTGTGTGTGTGTGTGTGTGTGTGTGTGCGTGCGTGCGTGTGGCTGTTCTTTGAGCTGTGTCAAGCCAGTCCCTTTTCTTGTTCCTCTACTTATTTTATACAGCACAAAAAGTGTCTAAATGTCTAAAAGCACATTGAACTACCCTGTTGATGAAAGGTGCTGTCATCTTGCCTTGCTGAATGTGTTACTTCATGTTGTGATCCACTTGTTACAGGATCTGAATGGATCTAATAATGTGGGGAAAGATGCCTCCTGTTCTCATAGTGGCATCTGTACACATTTTATATTCAAACAACCCAACAGTGTAAATGGTCTGAACATATTTTGGAAATGACTGCTAAAATCACTCGCCCATTACCACCGCTATTACGGAAGCTACTTCTCACAAAGTTCACATTGGCACTAGCCATGCAATAATAAAGTCAAGTATGACGACAGACATATCAGTTAAAAACACGTAGTAAATTAGTTTATCAGCCAGTCAGGATTGTGCTTAATTAACATGATTATTGTTTGTATGCCTTTTAAAATGTTGGAGTGTTTTAAACATGTTGGGCAGGCTATGATGTGGTTTTTCTCAGCACAGATTCCTTGTGAATGTAGTTAATGATAGGACCCACATTGGGAGCCATGATTTTTATTTTTCCTGCCAGCCAAAATCCCTTTTTTTCCTCTACCATTCTCCTCTGGGGCAAAAGTGTGGCTTCAGTTTGACGTCTTATGGAAAGAGCATTGGGCTGTAAACAGAGGAAGCTTTGTTAAGTACTGCGATAAATTGCAACAGAAAGCACTCTCATAAAAGCCAATTTGCCTCAGCGGCGAGAGCAGACGTATTAGGGATGTCAGCACTTCCAGCCGCGCGCCCTGATTTACACAGAACGTATTAGATGTTGTTGTCACATTCACGTCTACTGTATTAACCACTTTCTCTCTCAAACTAGACACATACCCTGTTATCGGTGGCTTTCTAAGAAAAACACACACCGACCGTTTTTTTTTTTCCTGTGTATTCTCCTAACTATTGCTCTCCTCACTCATTCATCTCCCTCCCTGGACAATTTGTTTTGTCGCTACAAAATGAAGGGGTGGTAATTGCAGAGAGAACGGGAGCCGAGTGAAAGTCATGATCAGGGCACTGCTGTCGTCTCTCTGTGGAGTTACACTGATACTCTGATGCAAGACTGTGCGCTCTGTATGTAGGTAGAAAGACATTATCTGTCAGGTGTGGGAATGGATGTGGTCATAATCTTCATGTTAGTGTCACGTATTGGATGTCGTAGTGTTTTCATATGGGGGGTGATAAATACAGTTATAGAGTGTGTAATCAAATGGCAAAATGTGGCAAAACACTTGGTTACTGAGCTCCTCTTGACTCTCTCTCTCTCTCTCTCTCTCTCTCTCTGTCTCTGTCTCTCTCTCTCTCTCTCTCTCTCTCTCTGTCAGGTGCGGTGGCCAGCACAGAGGTGAAGATGCGCCTTCAGGAGTTTGTGCTGAACAAGAAGAAAGCCCTGGCTCAGCGAAACCTAAACCACTGTCTGCCTAGCGACCCGCGCTTTTGGTATGGGTGAGTGTCACAGCCTTTTATATACTATCTATCTATGGTCACAGCCCACCACTACAGAAACACCTCTCACGGCTTGGCATGTGTGACTGCTGGTACAATGTGTGACTGCTGGTACAACAATGAAGAACTGATGCAATATAAAGTTAAGGGTTGTGTCATAAAAAAAATGGACCTCCATTTTGCTATAAAAAATAAAATAAAAAAGTTCGAATCAGTCCAGTCACAATGAGTTTGTATAGGCCTTTTGAGTTGTTACCTTTTCTTATCTATGGTTAATCAAAAATGCCACACTGGGAAAACAATTAAAAGCCACAAAGAAGTCATTTCATCAGCACGGCTTTGCAAACCTGTAAAACATAGTAGTGTTTGTGAACATCCCTGTTGTGTGGGCATCCCTGCAAATTCCCAAGTATATATGAGTTGCTTCTGTGTGTAAACTACAGAGAAAGACCATTTTCTCTGTAGCTGTTTGTAGTCGGTGATTGACAGCGGGCTCTCTTTGAGGTGTGTGTGTGTGTGTGTGTGTGTGTGTGTGTGTGTGTGTGTGTGTGTGTGCGCGCGCGTGTGTGTGTGTGTGTGTGTGTGTGTGTGTGTGTGTGTGTGTGTGTGTGTGTGTGTGTGTGTGTGTGTGTGTGTGTGTGTGTGTGTGTGTGTGTGTGTGCGTGTGTTTTGAAGTGGGCAGAGAGAAAAAAAAAAGACAATGGCACCTCTACAGTGCTTTAAATATTTGAAGAGGCTTCAATCAGGCAAAGAGATCATAGAAAAATCTAAAGAGAGAGAGCCATCAGTGAGGGAAAATGGTTCTTCTATCACCGTCAACAACAACACCATTTCTTCTCCTGCCTTTGTTCTAGCCATTTGCTTTCTACTCATTTCTCACATACATGTATTCATGTGTTCTCTCTTTTCAACCTGTATCTCTCAATATATGATATCTAAGTCAGGTGTCTCAATTAGCTATTAAAACATTTTTGGTTGAAAATGAATGTTCATAAATATAAAAATTGCTCTAGACATTTTGACAGGACAGTGTTGGCGTGGCTGTATTAAACAGTCTCCACGGTGACAGTCATTGTTTTTATAGAACCTTTCGGGGCAGATAACTGATGTGATTGGTTCAAAATACATATTGTGTAATAAGAACCAGAGCATAGTCCGCCTTAACCTCATTTCCGTAAAGGTTTATCAAACTTAAAATGACAATATCTTTATTGTACAGTCATATGAAAAAGTTTGGGAACCCCTCTCAGCCGGCATTATAATTGACTCTGCTTTCACAAAAAAAAGATAAAAGTGGTATGTCTTTAATTTACCAGGAACAGCTAACTACTGGGATGTTTTCCAAACAAAGATTTTTTGAAAAGCAGTATTTGGTTGTGTGAAATAAAATAAAATGTGAAAAACTGGCTGTGCAAAAATATGGGTACCCTTGTGGTTTTGTTGATTTTAATGCCTGTAACAGCATGTAAAACTGATGACTTTAAACACAAAGTTGGTTGGATTATGTTGTTAAGCCTTGAACCTCATAGAAATGTCTGTTTAATCATGAGAAAATGTATTTTAGGTGCCTAAATGCAAGTTGCACTTCTCTTTGACTCTCTGCTGAAGTGAGACAGAATGGGACCATCAAAACTGCTCCCAAAATATCTTAAAAACAAAGATTATTCATTATCATGGTTTAGGGGAAGGCTACAAGAAGCTTTCCCAAAGGTTTCAATTGTCAATTTCTACTGTAAGGAACGTTGTCAGGGAATGGAAGGACACAGGCACAGTTGCAGTTAAACCCAGGTCTAGCAGACCAAGAAAAGTACAAGAGCGGCATATGCGGCGGATTGTGAGAATGGTTGCACACAACCCAAAGATCACCTCCAAAGACCTGCAAGAACATCTGGCTGCAGATTGTGTATCTGTACATGGTTCAACAAATCAGTGCAATGTTACCGGCTGAGAGGGGTTCCCAAACTTTTTCATATGACTGTATATGCCTAGCTCTGTTCAGTTGCTTACTACCATGCAACCACATGACACAGAAGGATTTTGTAGATTTGGGTTTACAGGGGCTTTTGGTTTAAACAGACACGCTAGGGATGCTTTCAGTCCCTTCTCTCTATTCTCTGTTTATTCCTCCATCCCACCCACATTGCTGTCACACACTCTTACAAAGTGCTCACCTTGGAGGAGGGAGATGGTAGCCGACTTTGGCACTACACCTTTTGTGAGTGTCCCTATGTCTATGGAAATCCAGGTAAGGCACAGTCGGTATACATCGAGCTTGGCAAGCACACAGAGTTGACTGACATTCCCTGACATATGCATGTTATACTTATGTATTTAATTTATTTGTAATCTTCTTTTTTTGTAGAAAAACCCAGCACAGCTCTTTGGACCAGAGCTCTCCTCCTCAAACAGCATTGTCAGCATACAACCACCCAATGCTGGGCACGTACGACTCAAGAGACGACTTCCCTCTGCGGAAAACAGGTACAGAATGGCACTATTTCTGCCCGAATATAACAAAATCGCCCTGCTTTTAATGCCATAAAGCATATAACATGAGACATACGCATTCTGATAGGACATCGATGAGTTGAGCCTGAAAAGACATTTGCATCATCAGATGTAGAATCTTTGATACAGAGAGAGATTGTTATTTGAAGCCAGTTGGCTGTTGTCCTGTTTTAAGAATAATTCACACATATATTGATTAACACATTCAGGCACAAAGACGTGCTTGATCAAACTATTCAATTAAACAACCCTTTCTACTCTGACCAGTGTCCCAGACAGCATGTATATAGAACACAGTTCCTGCCTCTTGGATGCGTCAGACTATTATTTATCCGTCCTTGTGTCCATGTCATGTACGGCCAAGCTGTGATTGTTCACTTAGTGCCAGCAGCTGCTTGGCAGTGTCCATGCCTGCTTTCACAGCTGGAGGCCAAGCTCTGTGTACTCTACACTCCTGTCTGCCTGCTGAGAGCTGCAGGCAGAGACCATTTATCCTGGCACACAACGCCAGACAGCAAGTTTTCAACTTTCAGGGACACTCCAAAATGTAATTCAGGTATTTCGTGAGGTGCCAGTGGTGCTGAGAAATATTCGCAACTTACTGTTTTCACAATTCATACGTCAAAGAACTATTCTCAGGAGAAATGGAGTTTGGAGTTTTGAAGGCAGCGTTCTTTGTCTGTGTGTCTGTGGCGAGGGGGAGGCAGAGCGGGAGTGAAGACGTGCACACAATTGGCACTGCTGTTGAGGAACTCTTGAGTCAACAGTGAACAGACACAGATGGGATTAGACAGACAGACAGACAGACAGACAGACAGACAGGCAGGCAGACAGAGAGATGAACTGTTTTCTAAAGGAAGTGAGTGACGGCGCTTATCGCAGTCTTGACGACCGGAGCCGTCATACATGACGCTTTTGCCCCTGGTCACCCATTTTGGTAAATGCATGCGTGTCAATTCTGAATGTACGTTCATAATTCTTTTTCTGTGCGGCGGTGGCGGGCATACAGTATATAACAACAGGGGGCTCATTGTCCAGGCCTGAGAGATTTGTGTCAGAATGGCTCTCACAACACAGAGGGCCACTTTGAATGGCAGGAAGTCTGTTAGGGCTTCATCACAGACACAGACTTGTCATGTTGACCCCACTTTCTCACACACACACACACACACACACACACACACACACACACACACACACACACACACACACACACACACACACACACACACACATTCCCATATCACTAAACTGGCCGGATGTCCACTTATGTTATAGCACTTGAATGTTCTTTGTTCAATCCAATGCATAACTTCACATTTTGAGTGAGGTTAGAGGTCTGTGTCTCAATCAATCAGGTATGTGCTGTCACTACAGTCGTCTCCCTTCCATGCTACTTGTGAACCAACCAGCCCAGATTAGACCCATTTCCTCTGACGTCATTGGAGCTGACTTCCTTCTTTGGTCTCATGCTCATATTCACTCTATTCCTATGCCCAAAGATGGTTCTATGTGCTCATTTTAAATTGGGATTATCTATTGGAAAAATCTAGGAATTAATGCTTCAAATCACAACACCATGTTGTCCTGCTGTAAGGAGATTTATTATACTTACATTTAACTTGGTTTAGTTGCTTTCACGTTTATCACAATTTGTAAATGATACATATATATCTGTCTCCCTCTGTACCTACACCATGTCCTTCTAAGCTATCTGTCTAATGTATCATTAATGTATGGTACTGTATTTTCTGGGAAGCTCCGCTGATGAGTTTCAGCAATCTACTCTATTGATTTCCATAAATATCCCTCACCCTGCCCCTCTGTAGAGCAACATCTTAGTTCTGGTCATGAGCAGCATTAGAACACTTTAAGCCCCGGTAAACCCAAATCCACCAAATAGGCTACTTCTAACCATGTCATTTGTGGAGATAGTTGCATGATAGTAAAGCATCTGAAAAGAGCTAGGCATATTTACCAATCCAAATGATAGATGTTGTCATTTAAGTTTGATAAACTTTACAGAAATTGGGTTTAGATAAGGCGGGCTTTGCTCTGGTTCTTCTTACACAAGAAGTTGTTTGAACCAATCACAGCAGTTCTCTGCCCAAACGATCTAAAAAAAAAACTGTTGCCATGGAGACTATTTGATACGGCCACAAATCTATACAGTCCTGTCAAACGGTCTAGAGTCTACTCTAGACAGTAAAAGTTTTTATATATTTTGTTTTAAGTATTTATGAACATATATTTTCAATCCAGATTTGTGTAGAAGCTTATTGAGACACCCAACTCTAATATAATATATTGATTTGTACAATTCTTAGACCAGGCTTCCAGAGGCTTTAACAACAATGCAGCAACCTCTCTTATGAGACGAGACCTAACAGTAGGAGGCCATGCCTACACAGCATAGAAAGTGAATATACAATCTTGTGTGTTATTTCACTTCCGCGCCCTCATAAGCCGATATGCTCACTCGGGGCTGTGTGGAGATATATTCTTTATTGTTACCAGGACTGTGGCTGGCAGAGCTCAGGTAATGTCCTATCTCTGTGTCCCCAGCCTGTTGCCCGAGGAGAGGATAAAAAAAAAAGTTCCAATAATAAGAGCTTTCCTGGAAGTCTGAAAAATAATTCAATAAATGGCTTTTTCTTTTGTGGGTGGTCAACACTTTGGCAAGCAGGGCGGTTTGAGTATGCTATAACAAGGCTGCACCTCCGCCTCTGCCAATGTTTGTTACTGGTGTGCGTGTTTGCTTTCAAAGAAAAGACAGAGAGAGAGGCTAAACAACCAGCCAAAGAGGAGGTGATGCCAAGGGGGGGAAAAAGGGAGAAGTGTGGAGTTAAAGGGCGGGGAGGGGATGGATGGATGGATGGATGGATGGATGGAGGTGAAGCAGGGGGAAAGGGCTACTGTAAAAAGGCCAGCGTCAGCACTAAAAAGCAGTCTGGGCCCTCTGCAGTGAATGGCTTCGCACGTATGCACACTGCCGTTGCTTTTTGCCCCATCGGCATTAACACCCTTCAAAGTCACTGCGTCCTGAGGTGACACCCCCGCGGTGACCACTGGCCAGCCAACACACACACCCCTACTTCAACCTCCTTCTCTCTCTCTCCTTTACTGTCCTCCTAACATCCCTATGACCTTCTAATTATCTTTCCATCTATCTAGCTTCTCTTTCTCTCCCTCTCTCCACTCCTCCCTTTATCCCTTTATTTCCTAATGAGTCAGGACACACAGACACAACCTTGACCCCCCCCCCCCCCCCTCCTAGTAACACCTTCTCTGTTAGCCTTGTCCCTCGTCTCCTATAGCTACATCACCTGATTGTCCAGCGTTTTCTGTCACCTTTGCAGCCCCATTGTCCGTGTGCTGTCTGCACAGCGGCAGGATAATAATGTTTGACGTTGCACAACTGGTTAAAGCTGTGGTGCGTAACTTTTTCATATAAATGAATGTCGGTTACATTCAAGCCTTCAAGCAAACGAGTGGACACAAAGTCGATTAGGCCTATCAGCTCCATAAAACTCTCTCACCTTTAACACACTGGTGTCTCCTCCCGACACTTGAAAGGAGTTCAGAAAAATCCCAAGAAGTACCCAAGAAATGTTTCAAATGTTCATTCTACTGCTAAGGAAAAAAACTTAGCAGCAAATGCCAGCATGTATGTGATGTTCCTTTAAGCTAACGCCGAATGTTTTGTAACACATCGGAAAGTGTTGCATCTGATTTTGAGCATTGCTTTTTTTGATATAAATGTAAATGTCAAATTGTCAGGCTTCTACAATTCCCATTTGCAATACACTCAAATTGAACTTGAGTGCACCATGCTGATAACTCTTTGTAGTCTTTCATTCTCCTACTGTCTCCTCCAGTTCAGCTAATGCATTTCATTTTACCCTGACCCCCCCTCCCTCCCCCCCCCTCTTTGGAAGAGTGTCCTCCACTTAGAGGAACCCTTCTTTTCTTCTTTTCTTAATAATTGAGTTTCAGAAGTTCAGCAGCATGTTCCCCTTCAATTCAAAGTGCATTTGAAAAAAGCACTGAGACATTATACATCCACAGCAGGTCACGTCAACATTACTTTCCCAGAGTTAGCTTAGTCTTGAGTGCTTGAAGTACATTCAAATGTTTCATGGCTTCATCCCACCTTTATTATCGTTCAACGCTACAGGCCAAAGTTTTTTTTTGTTGTGTTCACCCCAAAGCGACCTCTTTAAACAATTAATTGCTACATCACACAATTAAGAATCAATTGCTTCCACTTGGCTGTATCAAAACAGTCCCAGCTCCTTCTCAGAGGCTAATGAACGCGCCATGGTCTGACACAAGGCCGTGGGACAAGCAAAGCGGCAAGCAAAGGGTCAAGCACTGGTCAACCGTCCAGCTTCAACTGATTGAATGGAGGGGAAGCGCGCCAAAGAGGGAATAAAGCGGCCCGTGTTTGGGGTAGTCTGGCATAAACCGCGGCTAGATTGGCCAAACGAAAGGGTCAGGGTCCCATCCTAAATTGCACTGAATGCTTGCCCTCTTCTGCTTCCTAGCCTCATCATGTAGCACACTAGCCTGATCCTACCAGACCATCGTACTTCATTTCATTTGTACAGAAGGTCTGGAATCGCTCAATTGACAAAATGTTCCCTCAATTGAATACGGGTGTCTGTTGAAGTTTAAAACTATTGGATCTGCCCAGTGCCACCAATCGCATAACGTTTGGTTGTGACAAATGTCATGCGCCGGCTTCTGAGCCACTCCCTCTGTTCGCTTATTGAACTGGCAGAAATCTGTCTGGAGAGAACTCACTAATATATCGCACACCCAGACTGACTGCTGAAGGGAAATGAAAATTGAGCGGAAATATGTAGGCGGGCAGTGCCAGGCTAGGAGCATACAACACATCGCCACATACAGCAATTCAGAGTAGGAGCATCTATTTGAAGGCAGGGCCCCAAGAAATAATAGAACCAGCCGCACATACAGTCATCACATACAAACATACATAAACACACATGACACACAGTGGCAATTTTGTAATCATAATGAAGTGTGTCTGTGAACAGCCAGTGTTCATTAGCAGAGCTGGGAGGCAGCATCATTAAGCGTGGGCTCAAGTAAAGCTGCCAGTTGGCTGCTTTTCCCCTCTTGTTGCAGCGCTTCCCACTGTCACATGGCGATGATCTAACATGAGCTCTTATCTGTGAGGTCAACCATAGATAGTACAATAAATATACACATACAGTGTAGCCTATAGGGAGCAGCTCATTAGCCCCACTGCATGCCCACAAACAAGCTCCCACTTGTAAATGGCCTAGACAATCCATCACGTAGCCGAGTGCCAGAGCAACAGCTTAGAGAAAATCAGTATTTTTCCACATTTACAGGGGGTTAATTTGGGGTGAAACAAATTCATATTTTTAGAATGGATGGCCCCCATTTGGAAATGGACTGCTCCACACTGCCAGTGCTAGTCTCGATCCACTCGGTTACCTGCTACACATTTGAATCAGAATGCAATGGGATATGCCACATTTGATGACACAAAAACACAAATTGATAAAATTTGTATTTAATTTTTCTTTTAATGTTTTGTGGCATATGACATTAGTTCTCAATTGCTTTGAATATATATTGTTTTCCTTACTCTAGACTCTAGACTCTAAACGTCCCCCCCCTTATGAGCACATCCTCACCATGGCTCTGTTTGTCTCTGTGTCTCTCAGCCTCTGAGCCTAACCTCAAGCTCCGCTCCCGGCTAAAGCAGAAGGTGACGGAGCGTCGCAGCAGCCCTCTGCTCCGGAGGAAAGACGGGGCCATCACCTCTGCTAAGAAGCGCTCCCTAGACGTGGCCGGTGAGCTCTCTACTAACCTGTCGCTTCAACTTGTGATCATGATAAGGGTTTGCAGAATCAGATGTACCCTGTACTCTGATAGATACGTTGAAGAGATAAACATATCCCTGCTCTACCTCATATGTGGATCATCAATGATTGGATTTTAGCAACAAAAAAGAAATGCGTCTTTTTTTCCAAAGGGTTTCATAACTAAAGTTAAACGATATCATCATTCATTCTTGTGAGGTTTTGGATGATCTAAAAAAACTAATTAAATTCCATACTTTATAGTTTGAGTACCTTCCCAGAGGGGCTGTAACAAAGCAAGGAGCATGAAGAGTCATATTTCCTCTTAGAAAGCTGATATGAGGCTGATCATGTTAGGGAAAAATCCAATTTCTGTGTTGTGTGTGTTGTAGATTCTGCGTGCAACAGTGCTCCAGGCTCAGGTCCCAGCTCCCCCAACAACAGCTCCAGTAACATCCCCAATGAGAACGGGGTGACCATCTCCAGCAGCCCAGGAGAGGTATGAGGGGATATGTACACCTAACATGCACATGGCTGGGGCTTTTCCTAGAGAATAGCAATGTGCCTCTATTTTTAGTGCAGGACTCTCTGTGAGTGTGCAAGTAAGGCAATACTAAGTAGTAACACTACATCTGCTTTGTGAGTATTTACTGTAATGTTGTGTGCGTGTGTGTGTGTGTGTGTGTGTGTGTGTGTGTTCAGGTCTCCCTGCTTCAGAGGTTGGCTGCGAGGGATGGTTGTATGAGCCATCTCTCTCTCTACACCTCCCCTTCTCTGCCCAACATCACCCTGGGACTGCCAGCCACAGGCCCTGCCAGCACTGTGAGTAAAGTCAACTCATAATACATAAATACACTGTACAGCATTAGTCATTACTCAGTACGACTTGTGATTTAAAAAAAGCACTGTATAATTACAATATCATTGTACCTATTATTAAACCACAGAATAAGTCTTATTATCTACATTCATAAGTTGTTAGCCATCTAGCCAGTGTACATATGTGTGTGTAATGTGTATGTATGTGATGTGAAATAGAGTTTGCCAAGTCCGAATTCGGATTTTTGACTCTCTCCCTCTCCCATTCTGTCTCAATTAACCTTTCTTTGTCTCCGTCCATCTGCCTCCCTATGTGTCTGCCTGCTTTTTTTCTTTCTCCTTCGTTGTGATTCAATCTCTCTCTCTTTTTTTTTCTCCCTCTCTCTCTCCCCCTCTCTCTCTTTCTCTCTATCCCTCTTTCTCTCTCTCTATCTCTGTATCTCTCTCTCTCTGTCTCTCTCTCTCTCTATCTGTGTAGATGGTACCAGGACACCAAGATGGTGAGAGTCGCCTGGCGTTTCCTGGGTTACAGCAGGGCATTCCTCTGAGCAACCACCCGTTCCTGCCCAGTGGCCCCCTGCCCCCCTACCTGGACAGGGAGGCAGGGGGGGGCACGGCCGCTCACAACCCCCTCCTCCAACACATGGTGCTGCTGGAGCAAGGCCACAACCCATTGGGTCAGTATATTGACTGCAACATTTAGATTTGTGTGATCGGGTCTTAATAAATGACTGAACTGACTATTTTAAGCCTTATAACACAGTATTCAATCGTATACTCATATTTACTTGTGCTCAGAAATGAATCTTGGTAAATTGGCAGTTTATTGTGAAAATATGGTTTTGCTAGTGATTTGTAGCACAAGAGTTATTAGTGAGAGTAAGTTCTTTTTCAAAGTACTAAAAGTCTAAATATTGTAAATAAGTAACGGTAGTTAGTATATACTCAGTAATGGTTATTTGTAAGCTAAGTAACACTGCTCTTCGATTTAATATTACCAGCACTGTGTCTTCATTTGCTCTAAAACGAACAGCTTAATTGCTGTGATTGATTTCAGGACAAAAGCTCCACACAACAGAGTCCACAGGGAATCACCATTATGATGCAGCAGACGTATTTCTATTTTTACAAAGATCATTTTAACTTAGTACTTTTATTAATTAAACTTGGAATTGAAAAGGAGGATAAATGTTTTCCAAAACCGTCCAGTATTATTTTTTGGCTACTGTTGCATCACTGAAACCATTGTTTACAACTGATATTTGTTGCTTGTCAGTTCCAGTGTGCATTGAAGGTCTGCCCCATTGAGAAGTGTCCATCAGATCATTGCTTTACATCTCTACACTATTGCTTGCAAATGAAATGAATTCAAATGCAATCAGAATGTTGTCTGAAAAATATGTCAAATGAGACCCATGTTATCAATAAATATTAATAATGTTCTCATGTCCCCCCCCCCCCCAGTTGGTCTGGGCGGCCTCCCCCTGCAGTCTCCCTCTGTCTCTAAGCTGGTGCGGGGCCACCGTCCCCTGGGCAGGACCCAGTCGGCCCCTCTGCCCCAGCAGCAGGGGGGCCAGGCCCAGGCCCTGCAGCAGCTGGTGGTGCAGCAGCAGCACCAGCAGTTCCTGGAGAAACACAAACAACAGTTCCAACAGCAACAGCACATCATCAACAAGGTAGCTCCATGTGTGTGGATGTGAAATGGCCTGTTCATGTGTGCGTGTGTCAAGAAAGGGACATTTGGAAAAAGCATAGAGCAGTCAGCTATATGGACTGTGCATGTGGGTTAAGGAGTCTTGTGTGTGGGTCTGTGTGTGGGTGTGTGAAGGAGCACTTGTCCATCTACATGACACAGATTTGGTCATTGTGTGTGAATCCTGTCTCCGTTCTTAGAGCAGGATGAGTCAGTTAGCAATCAGCAAGTCTTCTAGCAAGTCTTTCTCGTCTGTATCTCTACTTCTCCCTGTCACCCTGGCAACTGTGCTCTAGAGGAAGTTGGCTCCATATATGGACTGACAGGAAGTGTGACTCAGTGCATTATTGTTTGTGTGGGTGTGTGTGTGTGTGTGTGTGTGTGTGTGTGTGTGTGTGTGTGTGTGTGTGTGTGTGTGCGCACGTTGGCATGTGTTTGCATAAGGTAATGAGGGCTTTCGCAGGTTATTGGGCAGAGGGAAATGTTTGTGTCTCTGTGTGTGTGTGTTCTGAAATTCCCATAGGATAAAGCTCAATTATCTTGTTGGGCTGTAGGCGACTCCCTCTTGTTTGTGACTGCAGATTGTTGTGACGTATTGAGTCAAGCCTGGTGTGAAACTAGTTTATTTTAATGCAACTTTAACACTGCTCTGTTACAGTTAATCTACAAGTGAGAATTGAAAGCTTTTGAAAAATAATAACTTAATTTGAATATTTTTTCTTTTGAAATGATATGTGATGAATGGCGTAACACCAAATCTTCCATTGCTGTAGGTTGAAGGTGTGGGTGTCTCTATTAACAAAAAAACACCCTATTTATTGTTTAGAATGCACTGACAACTTCTAATCATTTAGGAAGCCAAAAAGGTTACCTCTAATTATTGTAACTGGCTCATGAAATGTTACTTTGTGCCTAATTTTGAATGTGTGGACACAATCTGTCTGTGCACAGGGAGTATCGCGCAAACCGTAAGAACCAGTCCAAACACATGGGCAATAGATGTGTTCATAGACAATAATACTGTAGCCCTTTCTCAAACAATTATTGTTATAATATAATCCCAACAAATCAAATCAAATTCAAGATATCTAGAGATGAAAACCACATGTGTAAAGCCCAGTCATCAGCAGAATGACTAGCACCGTGCTTTTAAAGGTTCAGTAAGCGGAATGGTCAGTTTATCTAACCTCCTGTCAGTGACTGCAGTTAGCAGTCCCCTCCCTTGTCCCCACGTCACCACATTAATGCACTGCGGTCTTCAAGAAGCGAGTTAACTAGCATCATCTCAGATCTGTAAGTGTGATAAAAACCATCAAAACAGACATTGGGAAGGATTTGTACCTGCTCCGCCATTGTAGACGCATACACATTCACCCCTCTGTTCACACCTCTGTCGCTCACTGCGCGTGCACCGTCAGTGAGACGGGTGCCGGTTTGTAGCCTTCTCTCTTCTGATTGGTTATCAGTAGTGGGATCCCTGAAAAGTTTATTTGCCGATTACATGCAGAGCGGGTGACTGAGAGATCGGCTTTATGAAATGCGCACACTATGTAAGTGATCAATGTATGAATAAAGAGCGATGTAACACTTGTATTAACATAAATAAATCGCTTACTTCACCTTTAACCCTCGGTTCAGCCAGTGAAAAAGTCCACCTTTGTTAACTTTTCAACAGAGCAACACTAGAAATGTTCACACTGACTTTTAAAGGAGCGATAAGTGATGTGGTTCTTTTAGCTAACTTCCTGTCAGTGGCTGCAGTTAGCGGTCCCCTCCCTCGTCCCTACGTCACCACCACATGAACGTGAAGCCGTCTTGGTCAGATAGTGCCACGATGGAGAGCAGCGAGTCATCGTTCACGGGCTCAGAGACCCGCCTTTTTTTAATCAATCAATCAAATATTTCAATCAATCAATCAATCAATCAGCTTTATTCAAGAGACTCGAGGTCCATTTAAAAGACATACAACATACAAGTTAAACATGCACCTCTATTAGAGTCTCCTGATTGGATAAAACAAGCGGGATACTCAAATGTTTTACCAGCTATTACCGCAAAGCTAATTGAGTGGGAGACCTGTGTTATGAACTGTGCATGCTGTTT